>NC_090826.1:172570798-172873828 GCF_028021215.1 Eschrichtius robustus | reverse complement strand
ACTCAGCCATAAAAAGGAACGAAATTGAGTCATTTGTTGAGACGTGGATGGATCTAGAGACTGTCATACAGAGTGAAGTAAGTCAGAAAGAGAAAAACAAATATCGTATATTAATGCATGTATGTGGAACCTAGAAAAATGGTACAGATGAGCCAGTTTGCAGGGCAGAAGTTGAGACACAGATGTAGAGAATGGACATATGGACACCAAGGGGGGAAAACTGCGGTGAGGTGGGGATGGTGGTGTGCTGAATTGGGCGATTGGGATTGACATGTATACAGCAATGTGTATAAAATTGATGCCTAATAAGAACCTGCAGTATAAAAAAACAAACAAAGCAACTAATACTAAACTTTCATTGGGTTATTTGTATGGAAATATGTTAATATAAATGTTTCAGACATTACATGAAATTTCTAAAAATCTTATATTTGTATTTGTATGGAAATATGTATGGAAATATGTTAATATAAATGTTTCAGACATTACATGAAATTTGTAAAAATCTTATATGTTCTGGTATAATGTTATAAGTAATAATCCTAGTTATTACTTTAAAATGTATATCTCAGAAATAATTAATTTTCTTGTCAACTGCATTATTATGAACTTTCATCAAATCTTTAACCGTGGTCATTTTTAAGTCTTTTGTCATTTACAGACAGTTCTGGGTGTACTCTGATGATTTTGCAAATATGTTCCTATAAAAGGGTTCCATCTTCAAGAAATTCATGGAAAAGACTCTGACAAGTACAGGTTTCTGGTAACTGACTGTACTGCTGAACTGAATGAATAAGCATTTTCAGAACTCTAATGAAAAACTGATGAACTCATAAAAGTGCTAACAAAAGATCAAGATGAAAAAAAAAAATTAATTACATGGGACTGAGTGAACTGATGAGGATGAGTATAATTTTTGTGACTTTCTGTCTGAATTTAAAAAAAAAAAAAAATCCCACAAGGACTCAGAGGCAAAGAATATACAAATCAATTTTCACTGCAAAGTAAAGGAGCTGTTACAGTGGAGGATTATTGGACTGAAGGTCAATATTATGACATAGTATGAGTGTGTTTCATGTTTGGTAATTGCAATCATCGTTGCTTTTGTTGTGGTCATCCATGTACAATGCTTGGTGTCAGTCTATTTATCTCTTGTAAAAATAAAATACAGTGTGTGTGTGTGAAAAAAAAAAAAAAACACCTATTAAATATGGATTATGTACAAGGCACTGTTCTATGTAACTTACATGTACTAATATTAAGCCTCATTAAAAAAAAAAAAAAAAAAGTAGTCCTTCATTCATACTTAATATTGTAAATTAATAACATCACTGACTAGGAGAAAGGAATATGTACAAGATCATTTTGTGATTTTTGGAACCTGGGTAGTTTACTCATTCTTTGCTCAACAAGGATTCAATACAGAATCTTTCATCTTTGAGCATTACTGTATTAAAAGTAATGTGACCAGAGAAATATTTTAGTAAATGGAAGATGAAATTACTTCCCTTAAAGAGTTAAGTCCAGTTGACATGAAGAATCTGAAGAGTAATTAAAAGCAAAACAAAGTTATTTAGTATAAGAATTTTTTTTAAAGTTTGTTGCATGCCTAAAAGGTAAGCAAATAGGATTAAAGTGAGATGGGAATAGTTAAGAAAAATTTCTTGGAGGGGACAAATGTTAAGGCCTAATAGTAATAAGGATCTTGAATTGACTGAATTGAAAATTTGAACAAGAAGGTTATCAGGCAAAGAAAATTACATAAGCAAAAGCATAGAAACAGAAATGATCAAGAGGTATGCAAAAGGAAATTTTTAAAAATCTTAACTGGACAAATAGCAAAAGAAGATTAAAATAGTTTGATTTGAATTGAACTTAAAGAAGGGAGTTAACAATATTTTTATTGAAGTTTGTATACAATATTACATAAGTTACAGGTGTACAGCCTAGCAATTCACAACTTTTAAAGATTATACTCCATTTATAGTTATTATAAAATATTGACTATATTCCCTGTGCTGTACAATATATCCTTGTAGCATATTTATTTCATATATAGTAGTTTGTACCTCTTAATCCTCTGCCCCTATACTGCCCCTCCCCTCTTCCCTCTCCCCGTTGGTAACCATTAGTTTGTTTTCTAGATCTGTGAATCTATCTCTTTTTTTGTTATATTCACTAGTTTGTTGTATTTTTTTAGATCCCACATATAAGTGATGTCATATAATATTTGTCTTTCTCCTATTTGAGCAGTTCTGATTTTTTAAACACCGCAGGACCAAGAAACCAAGCATAAAATGTCAGCTAGAAGACTGAGAGGTGAAGTTGACCTTGTACAGTCTCCTGGGGCTAGAAAGATATAAATTGGAGTTCAGGTCTATGTAGGAAGCCAGGGCTTGAGAATGATCAAGATCCAAGAGAATTAAGAGTGAAAAGAAATGAACCCAACATTCAAGACCTTTTTTTCTTGAGGCATTTGTGATTTGTGAAAAGCAGTCTAAAAGCTGAGACACTAAGCAGAGCTTTTGATAGTCTCCAGATTATGTGAGAAAACAACATCCAGTTTCTTCCAAGGATGAGGACTCTTGGTAAACATATTTTCAGATGGAACTTGGAAGTGCTATCCTAGTGCAAGAGTAGGCAAAAAAATACATTATCATCTGTATTAGTTTGCTCAGGTAGCCATAAGAGAATTCCACAGATTGGGTGGCTTCAACAACAGAAATTTATCTTCTCACAGTACTGGAGGCAGGAAATTCAAGACCAAAGTGCCAGCATGGTTGGTTTCTGGTAAGGCATCTTTTCCCGGCTTGTAGATGACTGCTTTCTTGCTGTATCCTTACATGGCCTTTCCTCTGTGCATGTACTTCCTGATCTCTTCCTCTTCTTATAAGAACACCAGTCCTATTGGTTTAGGGCCCCATCTTTAAGACCTCATTTAAACTTAATTACCTCCTTAAAGGTTCTTTCTCTAAATACAGTCACATTTGAGATGGGGGATAGGGCTTCAGCATATGAATTGAAGGGGGTGGGAGACACATTTAGTCCATAACATCATCACAAAGATGGAAACCTATCTTCAACTTAATCACACAATAGGTTAAGGTGATTGGCACTTCCATTAACTGTTGTCCAGATGCCAAAGTAAATTTTTTGAAAGAGCATCTTGAGCCATTACATGTTTCATAAACAATGAATATATGCAATGAAAAACAAAAGAACAAGATAAAACCTAAGGAGGGGGGGAAAAAAACCTTAATGAAATGGAGATGAGTTATCTACTTGATAAAGAGTTCAAAGTAATGGTCATAAAGATGCTAACCAATCTCAGGGAAAGAGTGAATGAACACAGAGAGAACTTCAACAAAGGGGTAGAAAAGATAAGAAAATACCAAACGGAAGTCACAGGACTAAAGAACACAATAACTGAATTGAAAAATACTAGACGAATTCAACAACAGACTAGATGAAACAGAAAATGAATCAGTGACCTAGAAGGCAGGGCAATGGAACTAACATAAAGCAGCAAAAAGAGAAAAGAATTTTTAAAAGTGAAGATAACTTAAGAGACCTATGGGACAACATCAAATGTAACAACTTTCACATTATAGGGGTCCTAGAAGGAGAAGAGAGAGAAAATGAGGCAGAAAACTTATTTGAAGAGTTAAGGGCTGAAAATTTCCCTAACCTTCCTGCAAGGAAAAGACATCCATATCCAGGAGGCCCAGAGAGTTCAAATAAGGTGAACCCAAAGAGATCCACAGCAAGACACATGATAATCAAAATATCAGAAGTTAAAAGCAGCGAATCTTAAAAGCAGCAAGAGAAAAATAACTTGTTATGTACAAGGGAACCCCCATAAGATCATCAACAGATTTTTCTGCAGAAGCTTTGCAGGACATGATATATTGAAAGTGCTGAAAGCAAGAAACTTCCAAGGCTATGATTCAGAATTGAAGGAGAGATTAAAAGTTTTCCAGACAAGTAAAAATTAAAGGAGTTCACCACCACTAAACCAGCCTTACAAGAAGTGTTAAAAGACTTCGTTAAGCTGAAAAAAGGGGCACTAATTAGTAGCAAGAAAACATAAGAAAGTAAAAATCTCACTGGTAAAGGTAAATATATAGTAAAGGTAGTGGACTAATCAATTATAAAGCTAATATGAAGGTTAAGAGACAAAAGTAGTAAAAATAACTATAACAATTACTAAAGAGATACAGACACAAAAATGGTACAAAATGTCACACCAAAGACAAAATGTTGAGGGTGAGGGAAAATGTAGAGTTTTAGAATGTTTTCAAACTTAACTTGCTATCAACTTAAAATAAACAGATATATATATATATATATATATATATATATATATATATATATATATATATATATATATATATATATATATATATATATATTTAAGAAAAAAGAGAGAGAGCTCAAAAAATAAAATCAGAAATTAAAGAGAAGTTATAGCTGATACTACAGAAATACTAAAGATCATAAGAGACTACTATGAAAATGACAACAAATTGGAAAACCTAGAAGAAATGAATAAATTCCTAGAAATGTACAATCTTCCAAGACTGAACCATGAAGAAGTACACAATCTGAATAGACTGAACACTAGTTTGGAGAGTGAATCAGTAACAAAAAATGTCCCTTTAAACAAAAGTCCAAGATCAGACAGCTTCACTGATGAATTCTACCAACCATTCAAAGATTTAATACCTATCCTTCTCAAACTCTTCCAAATAATTGAAGAAGGAATGCTTTCAAATTCATTTTATGAGGCCAGTATTATCCTGATACCAAAACCAGACAGACACAGCACAAAGAATGAAAATTAGAGGTCAATATCACTGATGAACATAGATGCAAAATCCTCCCCAAAACTGCAAACCAAGCTCAACAATTAATTTATGAAAAAAAAGGCAAGACTATACAATGAAGAAAGGATAATCTCTTCAATAAATTGTGTTGAGACCATTGGACAACCATCTGCAAAAGAATGAAACTAAACTACTATCTTACATCATACACAAAAATTAACTCAAATGGACTAATGACTTGAATGTAAGACCAGAAGCCATAAAACTTCTAGAAGAAAACATAGGTAGTAAGCGTCTTTTCATCAGTACGATGATGAGTTTTGGATCTGCCTCCGAAAGCAAAGGCAACAAAAGCAAAAATAAATAGATGAACTACAGCAAAAAATTTTCTGCACAGCAAAGAAAACCATCAACAAAATGAAAAGATAATGGGAGAAAATATTTGCAAATCATATATCAGATAAGGAGTTTATATCCAAGATAGATGAAGAACTCACACAACTCAATAGCAAAAAACAATCTGATTAAAAAATGGGCAAAGGATCTGAATAGATATTTTTTCCAAAGAAGACATACAGATGGCCAACAGGTACACGAAAAGATGCTCAACATCACTAATCATCAGAGAAATGCAAATCAAAACTACAATGAGATATCACCTCATACCTGTCAGAATTGGTATCATCAAAAAGACAACACTTATATGTGAAATCTAAAAAACAAAATGAATAAACGAAACAAAACAGAAATAGACTCATAGATACAGAGAACAAACTAGTGATTGCCAGAGGAGAAGAGAGTGGGGGATAGTGAAACATATGAAGGGGATTAAGAGGTACAAACTTCCAGTTATAAAATAAATGTCATGGGGGAATATATACAGCATAGGGAATATAGTCAATAATACTGTAATAACTTTGTAGAGTGACAGATGGTAACTAGACTTACAGTAGTGATCATTTCATAATGTATTAAAATATCAAATCACTGTGTTGTACACCTGAAACTAATGTAATATTATAAGTCAATTATACTTCAATTAAAAATGCAAATTAAAAACGCAGTAAGGCAGCAGTCCATACTATAATTTCTACAATTTGAAAAGAATGACAAAATATTATAAATAACTCTGTGCCTGCACATTTGATAACCTAGATGAAATAGACCAATTCCTCAAATGACACAATTTGCCAAAACTAACACAAGAAGAAACAAATAATCTGAATAGAACTCTATCCCTTAAAGAAATAGAATCAATAATAAATAACCTTCCAAAAGAGAAAACACAAGGTCCACTTGGGTTCACTGGTGAATTCTATCAAATATTTAAGAGAGAAATTATACCAATTCTCTACAACCTCTTCCAGGGGATAGAAGCAGAGGGTATACTTCCTAACTTATTCTGAGTCCCGCATTACACTAACAGCAAAATCAAATAAAGAAATTTCAAGAAAAGAAAATTACCAACCAATATCTCTCATGAACATAGATGCAAAATCCTCAACAAAATATTAACTAATCAAATCCAAAAATGTATAGAAAGAATTATACATCACACAAAGTAGGATTTATCCCAGTTATACCAGGCTGGTTCAACATTTGAAAACAAATTAATGTAATGCATAATAACATCAACAGACCAAAAAAAAAAAAAAAAAAGAATCGCACGATCATATCACTAGATTCAGAAAAAGTATTTGACAAAACACAACACCCATTTATGATAAAGCTCTCAGTAGACTAGAATTAGAGGAGAAATTCTTCAACTTGATAAAGAATATCTACAAAAAACTTTCATCTAACATACTTAATGATCAGAAGCTAGAAGCTTTCCCATTAAAATCAGGAGCAAGACAAGGATGTCTCCGCTCATTCCTTTTCAACATAGTACTGGAAGTCCTAGTTAATGCAATAAGAAAATAAAAAAGAAATAAAAAGTAGACAGACTGGGAAGGAAGAAATAGAGCTGTATTTATTCATAGATGACATGGTTATCTATGTTGAAAATGCAAACAATCAACAGCAACACAAAACATCCTGGAACTAATAAGCAATTACAGCAAGGTTGTAGTATACAAGCTCAATATTCAAAAGTTGATCACTTTCCTATAAACCACCGATGACCAAGTGGAATTTGAAATTAAAAACACAATTCCATTTAGCACCCCACAAAATGAAATACTTAGGTATGAATTTAACAGAATGTATACATGATCTATGTGAGGAAAATTACAAAACTGATGAATAAAATCAAAGATCAAAGTAAGCGGAGCAATATTCTGTGTTCACATGTATGAAGAAAATATTGTCCAAATGTCAATTCTTCCCAACTTGAGCTATGATTCAATTCAATACCAAAAAAATCCCAGGAAGTTATTTGGTGGATATCAACATATTCTAAAGTTTATATTTGCAGAGCCAGAAGACTCAGAATAGCCAACTCAATATTGAAGGAGAAAAACAAAGTTGGAGAACTGATATTACCCAACTTCAAGACTTACTATAAAGATATAATAATCAAGTCAGTGCAGTATTGGTGAAAAAATAGATTAATGTAACAGAATAGGGAGCTCAGAAATAGACCAAGATAAATATAATCAATTGATCTTTGACAAAGGAACAAAGGCAACACAATGGAACAAAGATAGTGTTTTCAACAAATGATGTTGGAACAACTAGACATCCACATGCAAAAAAAAAAAAAGAATCTAGACACAAACCTACACCTTTCATAAAAATTAACTTAAAACAGATCACAGACCTAAATGTAAAACTATAAAACTCCTAGAAGATAACATAGGAGAAAACCTAGATGACCTTCTGTATGTTGATGACTTTGTAAATACAATATCAAGGACACAATTCATGAAAAAATAATTGATAAGATGGACTTCATTAAAATTTAAAACTTCTGCCCTGTGAAAGACAATGTCAAGAGAATGAGAAGACAAGCCACAAACTGGGAGGAAATATTTGCAAAAGACACTTCTGATAAAGAACTGTTAGAAAGAACTCTTTTAAACTCAACAGTAAGACAACAAACAAACTAATTATAAAAATGGGTCAAAGACCTTCACAAACACTTCACCAAAGAAGATAAACAGGTGGCAAATAAACATATGAAGCATATGAAATAAGCATATAAAAAATGTACCACATATGTCATCAGGGAAATAAAAATTAAAACAACGAGGTACCACGACACACCTATTAGAATGCCCAAAATTCAAAACTCTGACAACACCAAATGCTGGTGAGGATGTTGAGCAATAAGGATTCTCATTTATTGGTGGTGGGAATACAAAGTGGTACAGTCACTTTGAAAGACAGTTTTGCAGTTTCTTACAAAACATACTCTTACCATATAATACGGCAACTGTGCTCCTTAGTATTTACTCAGAGGAACTGAAAACTTATATCTAGACAAAACCTTACACACGGATATTTATAACAGCTTTATTCATAATTACCAAAACTTGGAAGCAACCAAGTTGCCCTTCAGTAGGTGATTAGAGAGATAAACTGTGGTACATCAAGACAATGGAAAATTATTCAGTGCTAAAAAAAAGAAATGAGCTATCAAGCTGTGAAAACAAAATGAAGAACCTTAAACACATATTACTCAATAAAAGAAGCCAAAAGGATATGTACTATATGATTCCAACTATTTGACATTCTGGAAAATGCAAAATTATGGAGACAGTAAAAAAATCAGTGATTGCCAAGCATAGGGCTGAGAGGGAGGGATGAAAAGGCAGAGCACAGAGAATTTTTAGGGCAGTGAAAATACTCTGTGTGACATTATAATAATGAATACATGTCATTATAAATTTGTTCAAACCCATACAATGTACAAAACAAAGAGTGAGCCCCAATGTAAACTGTGGACTTTGGTTGATTATGATATGTCAATGTAGGTTCATCAATTATAACAAATGTACCACTTTGGTGGGGGAAGTTGATAATATGAGAGGCTGTGCATGTGTGAGGTCAGGGAGCATACGGGAAATCTCTGTACCTTTCAATTTTGCTAAAACTGCTCTCTTAAAAAAATAATTTTATAAAAAAAATAAAAATAAAAGAATGGCAATACCAAAATATCACACAACTGTAACTCTCATCGGGTAAATTGGTAGAAATATAAGTTTATACCATATCTTTGTTAAACTGTTTGTATACAGCCACTAGAAACTTACCACGTGAGTATTTTGTGACCCAGCAATTCCTCTCCTACCTATGTCTAAAAGAAATGTGTACACATGTTCACCAACAGGTATATACAAAATGTTCACAGTACAGCCTTGAAGTTTAGAAACAAGTCAAATGTCCATCTACTGATGAGTGGAGAAAAAAATTGTGCTGTGTCCATATAATGGAATATTGTTTGGCAGTAAAAAGGAATAATGTACTGATACATGTGACAATTTGGATGAACCTCAAAAACATTATACTAAGTGAAATAAGCTATTCACGAAAGACCACACGTTGTATGGTTCCGTTTATATGAAAGGTTCAGAATAGGCAAAAGTATAGAGACAGAAATATTAGTGGTTGCCTAGGGTTGGGAAGGGGGATGGAGATTGACTGCTAATGGGTGTGAGTTTCTTTTGGGAGAAACTTTCTTTATAAATTTTCTTTTTAAATATTCTAAAATTACATTACGGTGATGGTTGAACAGCTCTGTAAATATACCAAAACTATTGAATTGTACGTGTTAACTGAGTGAATTTTATGGGACATTATTTATAGCCCAATGAAACTGCTTTAAAAAAACACGAAGAAATGCCAGTACATACTCATTATAATAGTGAAATTTTAAAAGAATGGTAATCAAAAAATATGACTCTAAAAAAAGAAAAAAAATATGACTCTACTGTAACTCTCAGCCAGTAAGTTGGTAGGAGTATAAATTGTTATAATATCTTTGGAAAACTATTGGGCTGTGGCTACAAAAGCTTAACATATGTCTATCCTGTGACCCGGTAATTCCTCTCCTACGTACGTCTGAGAGAGATGTGTATATATATACTCACTAAAAGATAGATAGACGATACCAATGAAAACGCTGTTTGTAACAGCCAAAAAAATTGGCAACAACCCAAAGGGCTACGAACAGTACAAAGGATAAATAAATTGAGGTATAATCATAAAATAAAATATAATAAAAATTAACGCTACTGCTACTCTCAACAACATAGAAGAATCTCATAAATATAATGTTGAGTAAAACCCACCAGACATACAACATACATACAAATAAATCTGTCCATTTGTTTAAGGTAAAAAAACAGACAAAGTGAATCTGGTGATCTGGGATGAAGTCATAGTAACTGTGAGGGAACACAGGGGTCTTCTGGAGAGGTAGGTGCTGGTAATGTTCTATTTCTTGATTTAGGTTATGAATACATTCATGTTTCATTTGTGAGAATTTCAATGAACTTTATTTTTCGTGAACTGCGCACCTTCCTGTATGTACATTTTGCTCTGTTTACGATTAGCCCAGTGAGGGTGAAAGGGGATGGGGGACAAACAAAAACCAAAACCCTGGAGAGCACCCGTTCTCTCTGTGGATGATGGCTAGCCCTCGGATCCACCTGACGTTGCCTGTGAGAATGCCGACCCAGTGACTTCAAACTATCGACTTTTTAAGGGAAGCTGGAAATACTTCCCTGAAATTCTCTATTTTTAGGTGTTGGCCGAAATTTCAATTGTCAAAACATTGTGAAAACCATCCAAAGCACAACCAGAGCTGGGTTCTACCTTTGGCTGGCAGTTTGGGTAACTCTAATGGCAGTTTCAGGTGGCTCTGTCACTTAACTCTGTGCATGATCTTGGCAACATTTCTTAACCTCCCCAAGCCTCAGTTTTCTCATCTATAAGAATTAGAATAGTAATACTTTCCTCTCTGGGTTATTAAGAGGACCGACTGCTTGTTAAAAATCGCTTAAGACTATGCCTCTAATTCAGCAAGCTCTCAATAAATGATCATTGTTATTATTATTATTTTTATTGCCAGAGTACTCTCTGAGGATAACTGAAAAGAAAAAAGGGCGACAGCTTGAAACAAAGACATACAGCTATGGCTTTCCACGCCCATATTTTCCTGTCACCCCTATCTTCCTCCTCTCCCACTAACTGGCTTCCTGTCTTAAATCTTCTCCCGCTATCACCCTACTAAAGGCCTCAGAAGTCACCACCACTTGTTTAGAATGAAAATGGGAGTAAGGCAGCTGGAAGATCTATTTCTATTGCCCCACTTTGAGTCTCCAAACTCATTTTTTTTTCTCACAGAAATACTATGAAATGTGCTCCTTTATTTCTAAAATGTTATTCCTGTTTTAGAGAAAGTAGGATATGAGTTAGATAGCTTTTTGTGGACTGCCCTGGACACCAAACCACAATAAATAATATAGAGTTATTTTCAGTGGTATATGCATTTGTGATTTCAAACTGCCTGTAAAAGAAAATTTGGTACATACCTGTCTTTTGACATGTGACTTCTTGTGCCACAATAGTAAGGTTTAAATTTCATACATAAACAAAATGTTCAGGGTAATCTCATAAAGTGAAAACCTATAGGTAATTACATTTTCATTTTAGCTTTCATAACTGAAGCTTTACAAACACGAGTAACATTCCAAAATTCCTGATCCTGTATTTTGATAATATTCTACTGCAGAAATAAGAAAAATAAAAGACAAGCCTTGGCAGAGAGATGTCAAACTTAAGGGTAAATCAGCAAGTGAATAACAATCACCTATATAATCAGAAATTTGTTCTACAAAATTTCAACCAGCTACAACTGATTTTTGGCATTCAAAATGCATTTGGATGTACTTATCCATATGGCCCTTTGACTCAATATTTACATTGAAAATCAATAATATTCTATAATTAAACGTTATTTGCCTGGTGTGCTCATAATTATTCTAATTAATATTTCCAAAGTCATGTGAGGCTAGGATTTATTACCTCCATTTTCAGATGACGAAATTAAGACAGGATAAGTAAGTAAATGAATGTCATATAGAAAATAGCATTTTCTAAGTTGGGATTGGACTCAGGTCTAGTATGAGTCTGCAGCTCAGGCTCTTAGTTGCTGCATTAGAATGATGGTCCTGGTGCTGGTTTCTAACAGTCCTCCAAAGGCCATGACTTTGTCTCCTTGGCAGGAAACAGCATTCTGGAAGCCAAGAGTTTATCAATCTACTTCTTCCTTTTAGTGACCAATTCCATTCCTCGGCTCAGATCAGGATGGTGATGGTGATCTCTTTTGCTGTATTTTTTAGGGTCTAGCCAAGTAAGCCCATTTCCTTGTGCCACTGTTAGGAAGGAAGAAAGTGATTTTTTTTTCCATCCTTAGTGAATGATTTCATTCTTATAAGGCAGAGCAAAAACAAGACAGCAAGAAAAGGAACATGAAATCTCATTTGGGGATAAAGAAATCAATTTATTTTCAAATGGTGTATAATTGTGTATGGATAAATGTATGCAAGTATAATTTTAAAAAGTGGAGTGTAATTAAAACATTTGAAATATCTCAGCAAAAATTACACATAGAAATTCTATGGTCCCACATCTTTACTACCATCCTTTCTCAAGTCACTGGCTTATTATACCAAAAATATCCTCTCTTTAAAGAAAAATAAGCAGAAATAAAGAGAGCAACTCAGCATTAAGAAGAGAAAAAAGTGAGAATAACATGTTGGAAACAGAAACTGCAGTCCAACGAGAGCTTCCCCACCTTCATTACCATCCTTCCAAATAAATCTCCCTGCTCCTCTTGAGCTGGCAAATAAAAAAATCAACCCGCAAGATATATGTGTGTGCTTCTCCTGATGAGCATTGCCATCCATCTACAGTACGTCCCACATGCCAGTTTGAAGATGGGCTAGAGGGAGAATTAAAGACTTCAGAAAGTCCACAGCATAATCAAGAAGGCTTTTTTCTTCTGACTACACAACTTTCATCTCTGTCTTATATGATTTTCTCCCCATCTCCTTCACTCTGTGGCAAAGATCCTGATTGCTGATGGGACATTAACTGAGCATATAACTAACCTTTCAGGTCAACCAACTGGTTTCCACTATATGGCACCAATGCCTTTGATACGTTTCATTTTGGCAAGGACTCCCTAAAAAATTATTTATTCTAACTTCTCACACCTGCTGGAATTCTTTCTAAGCTATCCATACCCCTGCTTGAGCATTCCTAAGTCTTGGGAATAACTCTCCCTCTCAAGAGAGTATGTTCCATTTTGGGCTTTTAAAATTATTTAAGATTTCTTTGTTACATGGAGTTTGTGATTTCACTTATTGCTACTAATTTGGTGCTTTAGAATGACTTGAGTCTCTTTTTCACATGGCTGCCCTTCAAGCATTTGGAAAAGAGACCATGACTCACCTGAGATTTCTTTTCTCTGTTAAACATCCTTAGGCTCCAGAACTTCATCCTCTAGTTGTTTCTACTGCTCCCCCTCCAAGGCAGATGTTGCTAATTACAATCTTCATTTCTACTGATATGAGCTCAGAATCCTCCTTCACATGGCTCTCCAGGCAGCCACTATTCCGTTTGAATTGAAATGTGAGTTGAAACCCACTTGCCATCCTTGGGAGTTTGGTTTCAATACGATAAAGTTCAGGGAAGATGGAGGTGGGGAGTGGATTAAAGCTCTTTAATAATTTGAACATGCTCTAGTTTGGGTACTGGTCCAAGGTTGATGTCAGTGTTTCCTTCAAATTAAATTAAGGAGTTACATAGGATGTCAACTGTGCCCTTGATGATGCAGATTCCATTAAAAAGAACTGTTTCTAAGCAGATCATTGGAACCAAAATACCCATATTTGGCAAGATCCTCAGTGCTAGATTATTAAGAGAACAAGGCAATAAAAGTGAATGACTGAGTGGTATCTGTAAACATTATGTCAGAACTTTTGTTTGGATTAGTTTAAGAAATGATTAATTAGTTTCTATTCATTTTTATTCAGGTCCATATATTTCACAGCTTGTGTCTAACACCTAGAATCTAGAATATCCTTGTTTGACAGCAATATATGCTCTCAGTTCACAGCAGGTTTCATTTAGGAGTGCTATTTCTTTATAAAAATACCTAAAGAAGGTTTTCAGAAGGAAATATTGCTTAGAAGCTTAATCTCCTTTACAGTCATCGTCACCTTCTGCCAAGAGAACTGGAGAATATTTTATCCTTGTTGCATGAGATCATGCTCATCTACTGCCAAACTTCAGAGAGGCCACCCAGAGCACATATTTCTCCATCTGTCAGCACCAGGAAACCATTGCAATTTATGGATGAATAATTATTAAGACGAGTTTGTGGCTCTTTCTCTGGGTATAAGTTTTTGGGACGAAGTTAGGGTGTGCAAATATAGTGCCTATCTGTGATAAACCAGTATTAAACTTGTTAGGTTAGATTTTTTTTTTTTAAATAGTCAAGTTGCCTTCAAACAACAACAAAGCACTTAATTTCTCCCCACTTGACCTATTTATTCTATACATGCTGGTGGTCCAGACTAAATAAACATCAAATATCTCTGCTTGTGGCTAGAATTCACTGTAATAACAGTTTATTTGTTTACTTAGAATGATGGCCCAAATGCCTTTGCTTAATAAGAATGGAAAAACTATTACTGAAGTGAATCTTCCAGTGAAAATATTTAAAAATAAACTCCAGGGAGATGGTTGGCCTGAAAGAAGGCCTTGGTGGTGAAATGGGTAAGAACTCTTGATAAAGAGTCCTGTTGACTTAGAGAATGCTGGTAAATTGTTGATTCAACACTAATGGATCCACAGGTTATTACTTTTGAAGAAATATATGTTTAGGCAGAAAGCATACAGTTCCTTTTAACAACTGGTTGTTAGCAAAGAGGAAGAAAGAAAAGGCAAATGTGTGGAACGTGATTTCTTGCAAGTGACTAGGTGAATAATGTAAACCTTTCGCTCATTGGTTATGACGTTGATCCATCTTGTGAAAATTGTGCTCATGATAAGACAGAAGACCCAATAAACTCTTCACTTTTTTGTTTTCCATCTTGGCTCTTCAGTCTTGCAATTGAGTTCCTGTTCATCATGCAGAGATCAACTAAATTCTCAGAGACAGATGGTGTTCCCTTTACCACCAACTTACCCTCTGTAGTTCTACAGTTGGCAAGGCCAGATGGATCCACATCCTGAAATTAAACTTTTCACCAAATTCTTATAAGTAAGCAGACGTGTTATTAACATGGACTTCTGGATGTGAAACAATACACAGAGATGATTGATTAGAAACTCTAATTGAAGGCAACAATGTGGAAGAACTGAAGCAGTGAGTTCATTCTGAAAATAAGGAGCATATTTATATCCCATAGTCTTTGAGTAACAAAACTGAACCAATAATTAATACATTTTCAAGTGGTTGGCCAAATGATCATTGCTTGCTCATGACTTGCATTTATCCTCAGCCGTCTAAAACTGTCTGCAGATAAATCCAGCAAAAATAGTATATAATATATTAGGTCTCATGAGCATTTTTTATTTTGGGAGAGAAAAGTTGGAGCACACTCAAACTTCCCTTAAGTCCACTGATGTTTCGTCATCCAAAATTCACTTTAAAAGACAAATCTAATGATATGCTTAGTGTTACAAGGAGCTTAGAGAGGTGCTTCACCTACAAGAATTAGAAAGGAAATATGTTGTCCCTATAGCACAAACTGGAAAACCAACGCAGAGCAGAAGAGAAATATCCAAAGCTACCGGCTGGCTTCATCGTAGTCATTCAAGTCAGAATTTAAATATCATTTTTAGTAACTCAAGCTCAGTTATGCTTTTTTTTTTTATACCTTAAGAGGACATTTGAAAACACCGTTCTTAACGCTGGACCATGACATGGCTCCATTATGTAAATATTTCAAATATTAAAAATGTATATAGTCTTTTAAAAAACCCAAATGAATCACTGAATGAATGCATACAAGAATGAATGAATGAGAATATGACTCTTCAAAGACATGAAGTTTACGAATATACCACTGTTACTGCATGGGCTTGAATAAATATCCTGTAGTCCCTTCCCAAAAATAATAATAATATCATTTTTATCAGATAAACCTTCCCCATCACCAAACGTCTCTACCCCGCCAGCCATGATTACTCCAGCACTGCTTTTCCTTCATAGTTCTTGTTACTACCTGATGTTCCTTTGTTTATGGAATGCTTTTCCTCGGAACGTGTGCTTCCTAAGAACTGAGATGTGTCTCTCATCACTAATGGAGTCTCAGCACCTCAAACGATGTCTGACACATACTAGTCCCTCATAAATACTTGTTGAGTAAATGAATAAATGAGTGAATGAATACAGAGGTGGTAGATGATTCCTAGGCCAGGAAGTCTGCCCTGTAATGAAATTTAAGATATTCATGTATCTAACCTTCATGTAACAGATTAGTTCCAACATGGAGACACAGAGGCAAAGGCTTATGGTGCTCATCTAGAAACTATCCAGAAGAGATGATACCTGGTCATCACACTGCTAGTACTCTTCCTATGAATGACAGGAACGATGTAGGCTTTGCTTTTGCCCTTAGAGGTCTGTTTCTCCATCTTTCCTCCATGCAACTTTCCCTTCCATCATTCCCTTCCTTACAGGAAATATAAACATATACTAGAGCCTAATTTCCTGGGTTCAATCTTGACTCTTCCACTTGTAAGGTGATCTCGGGCAAGTTACTCAACCTCTCTCTGCTTCGCTTTCCACAAATACAAAGAAAGGATGAGCAAAGTCCCTAGGTATGTGTTGACAATTGAATGTAAATACCTCATATGTAAATCAGCTGCAATAAGATCTAGCTGCTCTAGCACGTAGTAAGTACTCAATAAATGCTAACTATTACGATTACTTTATTGTCTGTTGATTTCTGCTCTGACATATAGCAGAAATTCCAATATTTGATTTACTTTATTTGACCCTATTGTGTCCAACTTCTACCACTTTTTGCTTTAATGAATTTTTCATTTTTTTCCTTGTATAAATGTATTCTATACTTATTTTTCTTCCTAAATTTCAGGAGGTGTCATCTGGTTCTATTGTTCTAGCATTTGGTGGACAATGCTAATTTTATTTAGAATAAGATTAGATATCCATACTTTTATTTCTTTTTAATTCAGATATATCTCTCCACCGCCATCTTTTTAAAACCTCAGTTCCCATAGAAGCAACTCTAAATCTTTTACTTTGCCTAACTGTTTTCTATCTGAGATGTGTGTGGTAGGCAGAATTCTAAGATAGCCTACGAAGTGTCCTGCTCCCTTGGTGTCTACACCTTGCATAATCTCCAGGAGTGTGAATTAGGTGATTCAGGTAATGTCTATGGCACTATAGGGAGATTATACAGGTTGGCCTCACCTAATCACATGTGCCCTTCAAACAGAGCTTTCTCTGGCTAGTCACAGAGCTAAATCAGATTCAGAGAAGAACTTGATGCACTGCGGCTGGCTTGAAGATGGAGGGAACCATGTGGCGAGGAATGTGAATGGCCTCTAGGATCAGAGAGAGACCCAAGATTTACAGCCAGCAAGGAAATTAGGGTCCCCGTCCTACAACTGCAAGAAACTTAAGTCCTGCCAGCAAAAAGAATGATCTTGGAAGCAAATTCCTCTCCAGAGACTCCAGAATAAAATTCGGCCCGACCAATGCCTTGATTTCAGCCTGTGATTCCCTAAGCAGAGAACCCAGACACACCGTACCAGATTTTTAACCTACAGAACTTCAAACTAATTAATAGGTGTTGTTTTAAGCCCCTAAATTTGTGATAATTTGTTACGCAGCAATAGGACATTAATATCATGTGTTTCCCTTGCGGTACACTGACCAAGTCTGTATTGAGTATTACAGATGCAGCCAAATCATGGTTAGGTACCAGAAATACTATCAGCCTAAGCTAACATGGATGCAGATTACTGAAAGAGAGGAAACTAGCTATCACACTGGGCTCTCTAACAATAAAGAAATTGACCTCAAAGTAATTTACAGTAGTAAATTATGGAATATATCCAAAACCTGGCATTAATTTTTCCTCATTAAAAGTCCCTGAAAAAGGCTTTAGGTAGTTGAAAGCATCTGATCAAACAAGCTATCTATTCACATGGCAGTTTATAAGTGAACAATATTTAAACCCATTTAAGAAGATTTCCAATTAACCCAAGGTCTGAAAGAGATCATCTGTTTTTCCCTCCTTGGGATGTAACTACATTTTAGCCTCTGTAAGTCTCGAAGGCATAAGGTCTTATAAGCTCACTAATAGGATGCTTTGGGGGATGTGACCACATCATTCCTGCTATTTCTACTTCTTCAAACCTCACTATAGATGTCAAGGAAATTTGAAGATTTTTCAAATGTCTAATCTCCCTGTCATGTTTTGAGAGATTGAATTTAAACACCTTTATTTCACCCTGTATTTGCTCAAAAAAGCCCAGGAAGATAGCTTCACAGAGGCAGAAGATGGAAAAGGGCATTGAAAGTTCTTTTAGACTTTGATGAGATGAGAGTGATTAAAAGGAGAAAGGAGAGGGAATGAGATCACTTTCCCAAAGCTTTATATGCTCTCTGATATAACGCTCTCCAAAGAGGCTTGTACTGTGAAGTCATTTTGGCTTTGGTGAAAGCCATGGATTTGAAGGAGCTTTCTGAATAGAGCTCTGTGGATACATCAATAAATCTGACCTATTATTGAGAGTAGCATTTTTAATAACAGGCTTGGAGAGGGAAACAAAATTTACAGATTACATGGCTACTTTATTTCATAGGAAAGAAAAAAAAATAAAAGCAATTATGCAAGCCCTAATCCCTCTGATATAAATTACTTTGCAATGACTCATAGAAACCAGAATGTATCAGTCAGGGTCCAATCAGGATACAAAACCACATTGTAATTTGAACATGGAAAGTTTAACATAATTAGTAACTCTAACATAAGATTGGAGTGCCAAGGGTGGGCTAGTAAGAAGTACAAGGAACTCTAAAGAATATAGGAGTAACAGTCTGTCATACAGAGTGAAGTAAGTCAGAAAGAGAAAAACAAATACCATATGCTAACGCATATATATGGAATCTAAAAACAAAAAATGGTTCTGATGAACCTAGGGGCAGGACAGGAATAAAGACACAGACGTAGAGCATGGACTTGAGGACATGGGGCAGGGGAAGGGTAAGCTGGGACAAAGTGAGAGAGTGGCATGGACATATATACACTACCAAACGTAAAATAGATAGCTAGTGGGAAGCAGCCGCATAGCACAGGGAGATCAGCTCGGTGCTTTGTGACCACCTAGAGGGGTGGGATGGGGAGGGTGGGAGGGAGACGCAAGAGGGAGGAGATATGGGGACATATGTATATGTATAGCTGATTCACTTTGTTATACAGCAGAAACTAACACACCATTGTAAAGCAATTGTACTCCAATAAAGATGTTTAAAAAAAAATAAAAGGATAAAGGAGTAACAGAAAAAGCAGCCACTAACCCTACGGCTGATAAACTGCATCTAAGGAAGAGCTCCTGCCTGCGGGACTTTTGGAGGACTTGACTCTGGCTCCGGCGGTGCTGCACCAGCAGAACTCGCTGTAAATCTATCCTTTAGGGTGCTGGGAAAAGCTCTTCACAGATGTCTCTCTGGAGCTCCCCTGCCTACAAAACTGTCCTGGTGGGGAGTATGGGGGAGGCGGTCTTGGGGCTGCTGCTGGGCCACACAGGGCAAGAGTCAGGCGCTGGAAAAACTGTGGTGCAAGAGCTGGGCGTTAGGAAAGCCACACACACTGCTGAAGCCAAGCTGCCCATCCTGCAAGAGCCAGATGCTCAAGATGTCACCTACACTACAGGAGTCTGGCACTGAAGAAATCCCACGTGCTGTGGAAGCCTGAGGCTGGAGGGTCGCAGAAGCCAGCTGCTGGAGAAGCCACCACGCTGGAGAATCAGCTCGCACTGCAGGAGCCTAGAACCAGGAAGGAAGACCCTTCCTCCCGATGTCTCTCTAGTGCCCTCTACTGACAACACTTAACATCCTGCCAGCTGATGAAGGCAGAACGTTTACGTTAAGAACACACAGGTTGGTCAAGGAAGGTGAGACTGAAAGGTAACAAACTGCTAACTGGCAGAACACATCCTTTAATGCAACCCCTATACTTGGGATAGTGTTTTTTTTTTTTTTTCATCTGTGAAGGAGTTCTCTCTGATGCTTGTACCTGACTGACTGTTTGGGAATTTTACCCTCTGTTACCACCTCCAGCCATTTGAGAATGTTCACGTTTTTATCCCCAATATATGTGATAACTTTTGTATTTATAACATGCTGGTGAATCTGCCCAACTCTTCACATTCTAATCTCTTAACACAGATATAACCCCACGCCCCAGGTTAGAAATTGTCTCTAAGTGATCACAGGTCAGGGTCCAGGTGACACGAGGGAGCTGCCTCTAGTTATCCTTTCCCAGTGGGTCATGGGGACCACAATTATTTTTCCCAGTAACGATGTGTGGGAACATGCATGAAGCATTGCCAACCAGGGAAGCTCACCTGAGCCTTTGTGTCCAGGGTCTTTACTGGGGTTCAGTCTCATAGACGTGTCTGGCTTCCAGCCCCTCCAGAGGTCAACCTGATACCACATGGTCCAAGGTCTCCAACATAAATCCCACTGTTCACGTAGTGATGCTATGCTAGCACATAGCACATCCGTCACGGCCCAAAGCCCCCAAGTACCCAAGGGCTGTCTCATCAGGCAGGACATTCCATGGGCTCATAGGTTACCTCTCAGGAGTCTGGAAAGACGCAGAACTTTTCTTGAGATGTGCAAAGTGTGGCCAATCATGAGTTAACCCTTCACTGTTCATCTTTTGACCTCAGTCTTTACCTAGTTGCCCTCATTTATAAACTAAGGCAAGATGGACCAAGGTAATCCCTAGCTCTACAGGGCTACATGGATTTAATTTTTTAGTTAAGCAACACAGCAGTGCAGTAAGCTTTTAAAGACTATTCTCATTCAATAAATAGTTTAAGAAACACCAGTGTACAAAGCAAAGACACATTTTGGGGGGTATGTTTCTTACAATTAGGTAATAATTCTCTTTATCTTTGCATTTGGCTTGTAAAGACCAGTGACTTTTTTTTCAAACCACTCCCTCCTGGCCTTTCCACCCTGCTTAAAATTCCCACCCAAATCTTGGGAAAATGAGTGCCTCTCAGGAGACTTTGAAGATTAGTTCAGGCTAATTGCTGCTGGATAAGTAGTGTTTAGCAGCTGTTTAAAATAAGAAGAGAAAGGGAGATGGGTTTATTTTGCAGCAAGAAGAATTTAGGTTCAATTTAAGGACAATTTGCTAACTAAGAAGAACATGAAAAACTAAAATAATTAGCAAGGTTTATGGGGTCTCCTCATCTAGAAAAAAATCAGAAAGTGAATTCCTTTATTTTCTGGATAGTTCAAGTTTAGATCTGACCTTACAAAGATGCCGGGGCGGAGCGGGGGTGGGTTTTTGCAACACTCCTAAGCTCAGAACCTAAACCACATCCAAAATAAACTCAGCAGATCAGACTGCAAAAGCAGACTAGAATGTTTTAGCAGACAGAGCATATTTATGGCATTTCCCATTCCAGTTTAAGCTGAGGTTGAAGGTGGATTAATTTTGGAGTATTGTATTGAGGTTATTTGGGATGAGGAATGCTAAAACATAGAGGTACAGTATGTTTTGAGCTGGTGTTCCAGCTCTCTGCAGGACCAAGCTTCTGTTCCAAGGAAGCCAAAATGAATCTGAAAGCCATGATTGCCATGCCTTCAGAGAAGGAGATTTTCTACTCAAAGAGCAAGGCCATCAGTACCTGGTTGAGTAGGTAAGTTTGATTCTGCATTGGGCAAAGCCAATTAACATCCACTATGTGCCCTCATCTTCCTGTTCACTGGTACCTCCTTCACTGGTTTTATAGAGTGGCATCTTTATAGATGGTGTAGGAGGCCATCATAGGAAATCATTACTCTGGGAGTAGACTAGGACAGTGTATCACTAAACGTCATCCTGGAAAGTGAGAGGCAATGGCCAATTCACAGTTTGCATAATTCCAGTACAATCCCATTATGTTAAGAGCTCATTTATTACGAAAATGAGAAAGAGAGAGAATGACACGGAATCTAACCAGGGAAGAATTGCTTTTGGTCTAAGTAAAATTAGCATTAAATTCACTAAGATTAAAGTTCCGGATTCAAACAGATCGTCGAAGATGCATGGAGTAAGAAATGGTCAATATATTCTTAATATGAGCTAGTTGACTAATTCTGAGAAGTTGGCAACTGCTACAGACTGAATGTGTGTGTCCCCCAGCCCCCAATCCATATGTTGAAACCTATTCCTCAGTGCGATGGTATTTGGAGATGGGGCCTTTGGGGGAGGTGATTAGGCCATGAGGGGAAAGCCCTCATGATTGGGATTAGTGCCTTTGTAAAAGAGACCCCAGAGAGCTCCCTTACTCTTTCCACCATGTGAGGACACCACAGGAAGACAGACATCTATGAACCAGAAAGCAAGCTCTCAGCAGACACTAAATCTGCCAGTGCCTTGATCTTGGACTTCTTGACCTCCAGAACCGTGAGAAATACATATTTGCTGTTTAAGTCACCAATATATGTTATTTCTGTTACAGCAGCCAGGAGGGACTAAGACAGCACACCACCTAACCAGTCGAATGAAATAAACATTATGGTTTGAGGATCAGAAGGGTTTCCCAGGTTGTCCTTACCTTGTGCTCCCTTGAATCCAATTATCAGCAGCATCAGCAATGCCCCTGGAAGACGGTTAGGGAAACAAAATCAGGTCCCCATGGAGACCTACAGAATCAGATTCTGCATTTTCACAAGGTCCTTGGGGGATTCACATGCCCATTCAGGTTTGAGAAGCACTGCTTGCAAATCTGGCCAGCTGCCTGTTTTTATAAGTCAAGTAGTATGAGTCACGCTTTTTCGATTATGTCTTGTCCATGGCTGCTTTTGCAGGACAATGGCAGGGAAGAGTACTTGTGACAGAGACTGTATTGCCCACAAAGCCTGAAACATTTACTATCTGGCCCTTTACAGAAAAGATTTGCCTATCCCTGTAAGTCCAGAATATTATTTCCTAGCTTGGTTGAGATAGGAAGGAAACTATCCTTTATTACCCGTGATAACATAGGGGCTTTTAGATTAGGCTTTTTCTACCTTTCTTAGTTTTAATTTTCATAATACTCATTTTTGCAGATAAGAGTAAACAATTTGTTCAAGATCCCATATCTAGTTAGTGGTGGAACCAGACCTCAAGTCAGGTCAGTCTGACTCCAAGGACCATGACCTTTTCACGCGCACCGTGACTTGCCCCATAGGGAGTTGGGAGTCTCAATGTTCTGCTTATCTAGGGGTTATCTCGCCTTGGCAAAGAGAGCTAATGTTTCCCAGACTCATGCTTGATAGAATTATTCCAAAAAGTCAAATTCCTAACCTATACTGAGAAATCTCTCTGCTCTGCAGACCAATAGATGGCAGATGTACTCAAGAGAACAGATTAAGGACAGAAGGAGACTTGGAGGGTTTCTGGAATCAGTGCTCAGTGGGCCTCTGCAGTGGCCAGGGCCTCACTTTCCCAGTTCCTGGAGACTAGAGCCTGTTCCACTTCTAACTTCCCTATTTTCAAATTCCAATGATTTAGTTTAATGATATCAACTTTGTGTTTAAGGGTAGGTCCCCGATTGTTGTGAGCAGAATCACTTATTCAGAGTACTAGCAGTAGATTAGCCAATTCTGGACCCTGCTCTCCAGAAACTAATGGGCAATCAGTTGAAAATAAGAAAGAGTGGTGTTTAAAATGGAAAACACCATGTTTGAAACTAGAGCCTGAGTCAGTCTGGATGACTAGAAGTGCATTCCCGGCTATGAAAAGATTTGACTTAATACTTTGGTCCAATTATCTTTCCCTCATGGTTGTTTGTTCTCTCTCTCTTTTTACTTAACCTCATTAACCCAGGTAATCTAAATACACTCACCTTTCAGGTCTAGAAGCACTACTCATTTTCCCTTTTCTTCTCTATCTTCTTTTACTTCTTTTAAGATTTCAAGATAAGTGGGAACAAAAGGATTAAAAGTAATTTGATAATTTTTGCATTATAGAGTAAATTATGCAAAAGTATTTTGACTATTTAGGTCACCTTATTTTCTAGATTAGAGTATAAGGTATTGAATACCTTAGAGCATACAGTACACTTTTTAAAAGCTCCTGAAGTGCCCTGCTTATGTAGTGTCATGTATATGCTTTCTTTTCCTTTTCTAAACCCTGAACTTTAAATAATAGCACTACCAATTGCAGTAGTCAATTTGGATTTTTCTTGTGTTGTTCCCTTGTTCTGAATGCAACTCTCAGCTTCCTACCAAGACTAAAGCCCCTCAAAGCTAAATATTTTGCTAATATTCTTGGAGCACCCCTCTTTAATACTTGCTGGGCCCCAAATAAAATTCAATACTTGAATCTTGGTTGAGAGGGCAGACACATGCGTGACTATATTTCTGGCCCCTAACACAGTGCCCTTTACAGAATAAACACTGAAGAAACATTTGTTGTATAATCCCTTTGCACAAAAAAAAATTTAAATAATAAAAGTAAAAATAGTCCAACAAAAGCCAGAAATATCTGAAACTTCACTAAGGTACACTTCACTATAGGTGGCCTTTGTAAAAAAAAAAAAAAAAAAAAGGCCCATAGAGCAGGACTTGTAATCCCTGATTGGAGGTACACAGGTATTCATGGCTGTCCTTCCATTCATTCTCCAGCCCACACTGGTGCCACTGCTCTTTGAAGACCATGTCAGCTCAGATCTACCATCTCATCAGCATTTATGAATATGTATTCTTTGTTAGCCACCAGTATACAAAAAAAAGAAAAAAGAAAAGAAAGTTTTATTCCAAACAATGTTGACATTAACACGGGCTCATGACTTCTTCCAGACACCAAATGTTCTGGTCAGCCAGATCCCAAGACTGGAAAAAAAATTGATGGGCTTTGATTTCCATGTACCTTTTTGCCCGACAGTCAATAGAGGACTTTGCAGAAGACTTCGCTGCAAAGAAAGGATCTGGAGAGGAAAAACAAAACAAATGTCTTTCCAGCCTGACATCCCCAGGAGCGGCAGGCCTGCTCTTCTAAATATTTAGCAACCACTACAAATGAAAGTCAAGTCCTCATGTTTAGGATTGAGACATTTATGAAAGGACCATTTATTGCAAGGGCTTGAGTAGTGTGAGCTAAAGAGAGATATCCTCTACCTTTGGAATGATCATTTATTTATTACATTCAATAAGTACGTATTGAGGGCCTACTACACTGTTCTATAAGCTGGGGAATGAGTAGAGATAAAAGTAAATCCCAATTCCTGATCTCACAGAGCTTACATTTTAGTGGGCGAGAGACCACAAAGAATAAATAAAATGTAGAGCGTGTGAGAAGGTGCTAAGTGGTGAGAAGGTGCTAAGTGGTAAGAAGGGGCAGGAGGGAAGGGCTGGAATTTGACACAGGGTGTCAGAGAAGGTGTGCCTGAAAATGTGGATGCCCAGAGTCTACTGCCTAAGACCTCTGATTTAGGAATGGATAGGCACACAAATGTGACAACGGAGAAAGTCAGAACAATCAGGAGTGGAGGGCAGGGCAGTGCATCAGACATTGGCACTGTGTGCTGGTGTCAGCCGGGGTGTTAGTCGAAGGAGCAAGTGTCTGTGTCAGGCAGGTGCTTAATTATGATGGTGTCAGAGAGGAAGAAAGATTGGAGGAGCTCCTTGGAGAAGAGAAGACTAATGCAATCTAACCACACTGGAGAGTTTCTCTGGAATAATAATTTTCTCAGGACAAACAGAGTGCCCTTTCCATGGACTACATTAGCTGAGACTTTAAAAGGCAGCAAAGCAAGTGCATACCAGGGGTACCCTCTGGTCCCTTACTCTCCCCGACCCTCTCCAGACTTTGGGGAAACTAAGCGACTCCTCTTAGGCTAGAGGATAACGAATAATATAAACAACTTGTTATGTCAAGTGCTCTCAATTTTCCTTCTGCAAAGCCAAAAGGGGCCACAAAAGTTTCCCCCTTTTACTACAAAATGTCGACCTCCATTATCAGCTGGTACTAGCTGGGTGTCACTCCTGTTTCCTATTGCTGCGAGGCACATATGGCTGTGTGGCTTGGACCCCACAAATCATCCAGGAAGTTCATTTTTATTAGGAGCTTCTGCTTAATTAAGAGAGGCACCATGCTCCATCAATCAACGTCTGTTGCATTCGAGTCATCCCCCATCACTCCACTACTAATAGTTCTGGTGCTTAAGGAAAAAGAAAAGATCTGGGGCATCCTGGCTCCAAAAGCCAAGGGGGTATGTCTGGCAGCTGCAGCACTGCTGTGGAAATTCCTTTAAAAATAAGACTGTGATTACAGAGGCAGGGAGTGGGGGATGCCTTGAGTGCCTTTACTCTTCAAAGATGTGAACTTTGATTCATTGGACCAGATGCCTGTTAGATAAACAGTGCTTTAACATGTTCATATTAAATACGCAATTGTAGTGAACTGGAGTTTTTCACTATGTAGAAAAAGTTCATAACGTAAGATACGTACAATCCCATGTGGCAAAGTAGATGGACAAGAATGGGATTGTTATATATTTTTAACTCTTTTGCCCCCATTTAGATGCCTTATTCAAGATAAGGCTCTAAGTCAAAACTGCTCTTTTATAGCCTCTTTTCCAAAAAACCTTCCAAGTACAGTCTATCCACATTATTCACCAATTCTGTATTTGTGAATTCACCTACTCACTAAAATTTATTTGTAACCCCATGATTTTGACTTGAGTATTGATTTCTACTCCTGACCGTCTCACACTGATTTGTAGACGTGCTCAGAGGGTGAAAAATTTGGGTCGCTTGACGTGCACCTTCCCAGTTGAGGTAGAGCTGGGTGAAGCTCTGCCTTGGTTCATCTCTCATGCTGAGAGTTGACTGATGGACAGAAGACTAGAGGGAGTGGTGCAGTGGAAGAAGTTCTGGCTCTGGGGCCAGTTGGCCGGGTTGGAATCCCGACTCTGGCACCTGTCAGTGGAGGGCTTCAAGCAAGTCACTATAATATATATACGTAATTATTTTCCCTAGGAGCAATGGTTCAATATTAGCTAATTCTCTGTCCATAATGACTTTATGGAATGTAGCCACTATAAATAAGAATTGACTGTACTAACTTCCATTGGTGAATGAGATATGCAAAAGTTTATAATGTTTACATAAAACACCCTATTGAAAATATTAATTAAAATTAATTTTATAAGAAAACAACATAATTTAAAAATTGGCAAAAATGTATGGTCAGACACCTCCCCATAGAAGACTCAGTGATGGCAAATAAGTATATGAAAGGATGCCCAACATCATTTGTCATTAGGTAAATGCAAATTAAAACCACATTGAGATACCACTATACACCTATTAGAAGTATTCAAACCATCAAAAATGACAACAGCAAATGCTGACAAGGATGCAGAGCAACAGGAACTCTCATTCATTGCTGGTGGGAATGCAAAATGGTACAGCCAGCAGCTCTTGGAGTCAGTTCAGCAGTTTCTTATAAAATTAAACATACACTTAACATATGACCTAACAATCCCATTCCCAAGTCAATTGAATTTGTTTTAAAGTAAGTACCTTCACCCAAGTGAGCTGAAAATAGCCACAATATCTTTCAACAGGTGAATAAATGGCACATCCATTAAATGGAATACTAGTCAGCAATGAAAAAAAGATAAGGTAATTGATTTGTGCAACAACATGGACAAATCTTAAATGTACTTTGCTAAGTGAAAGAAGGCAGAACCAAAATGCAAATTCCATTTATATGACATTATAAAAAAGGGAAAATATAGGGATGGTTTCCAGGGACCAGGAGAAGAAGAAAGGTTAAATATAATACAGCCACACAGGGGAATTTTTAGGGTTATGAAACTCTTTTGTATAGTACTGTGTTGGTGATATATCACTTTATGGATTTGTTTAAACCTGTAAAACTCTACGTAACAAAGAGTAAGTCTTTCTGTGCGCAAATTTAAAAAAAAATCAACCAACATGTTGAGAATCCCAGTATGGACTGAAGATTGTACCTAATTTTATTATAAGTATATGGCACAATAAAAGGGGAGGGGGAGCCAATCTAAGTAACTCTGGGAAAATGGTGTCTTGACTGGACACTGTAAAGCTAAAGAAAAAAACCTATGTACAAACAAAGTACTCTGGTTGATAAGTTTTTTTTTTCTCACCGGGGTATGGGTTATTAATTATGAAACTAATCCACATGTATAGGAGGGCTGAACAAATAAGTAAATGAATTGGAGATGATGGAAGCCAACCTTCTCAATGTTAGAGAAACAAGTTACAAATAAACAGGTGGAGGAAAGACTAGAATAACGCCTGTGGTGTTGGCTTAGAGTTGGAAATATCAGTATGATTTATTTAGCAGTTATACAAATAGACAAATATAGAAATAGAGATCTGTGTTTATACATGGATTAATATGAGTACCTATATCCTAGCTCTATCTCCTGAGACTGCCTAGAAGCAATGATAGCTCAGTAGCAATGAGCACACCCAGTGTCCAGATCTTGGTTTCTAAACACCACTCTCATACAAAAGGAGCCAGGTATCCTTGGAGAACTAGCTGATTCTAGGCTTGAGGAAAAACAAAATTTGGACCAGGTCAAAAGAACTTGAGTCAACCTGAAAGAGCTCCTAGTTGCCAAAACTAGAATGATTTGAGGAAAAAATCATCCAGTTCGTGGTATTGGGCTATAACCTAAGGGATATAATACTTACACAGGAGTGCATACTGATATTAATACGTAAATGGGGAAGAACAAACACATCTTCCTTATAGAAGCATCTGAAACAATATGGGTAGATATTCCCCCCTCTAGGAGATGAAGCTTAATTCCCCTTTCCCCTTCCCTGTGTTGGCTGGACTTAATAACTCACTTCCAAAGAATAGAGTATGGAAAGGGGAAAAAGAAGTAACTTTACAGTGGAGAAAACTGGCAGGCACCACCTTAACCAAATAATCAAGATTAACATCCCTTGTGATAATTATATGGCTTGCATGCACTCCCTCTTATGATGTATGCTTTACCTCACTGGTATGTTTTCCCCAAGCCTTTAACCCTATTATAAAATAAAATTGAGGAACATCCTATAAAATGCCTGACTAGAACCCTTTAAAACTGCCAAGGGTATAAAGAAGAAAGAAAGACTAAGAAACTATCTCAGACTGGAGGAGACAAAGGAGACATGACACATGAATGCACTACTGTGGTATCCTGAACTGGAACAGAAAAAGGACATTAGTGGAAAAATGGGTGAAATCCAAATAGTCAGCCGCTTAGTCAGTGGTGTTATCTCAGTGCTAATTTCTCAGTTTTGACAAACATACACAATTATGTAAGATGTTAACATTCGAGGAAGCTGGGTAGTATGGGAACTTTCTGCACTAGCTGGGCAGCTTTTCTGTAAATCTAAAAATTCTTCCAAAATAAATAGTTAAAATGAATGCATACATACATACATAGATAAATCATGTAATATGATATTACAAACAGTTCATTTTCCAAACGCAGCAGAAGGGATTAAAGGCAGAGGGAAAAGGAATCAAGATGGTTTTCCCTAACCTACAGATTCTATTCGTATTATATTCACTTGTTCTCCACTTTAGATTTTATAGAGGGAGGAGAGGAGCAAATATAAAGAAAGATGAAGAACAGAGGAGAAAGAGAAGAATTAAGAATGTAAATATAATTAAAACTTTCAGAACTGTGCAAGCCATGGGTAGTTCTTCCTAATAGCTCAAATGTCAATATGATTCAGAAAAATCGACATAATGAAAGTCAAAAAAAACACGAGTGGCTCAGAAGCTGTCTGGAAATTTGAATTCTGGAACTCTAAACTTGACAGTCATGCCTTGGATCTCATTGACCTGCCTCCCAAGCTCTGTTTATTCACAGAATAATTGCCGTGCTTATCTCCCACGAGACACTTTAGAGTGGAATGGCTATTTTTGTTTTGTTACTGTTTAATTACACAGGGTAATGTTCAGATCTTTTCAGGGCAGAACAAGTCAGTGACAACATCACTTGAAGAAACAGCAAAAACCACGTGATAGAAAAATCTGCAAAAAATGACACGAGTTTGTCCAGAGTTAAAGTTTGGCTTTAATACATTTGGCACAAGCATCCTAAGAACACGGCCACATAGCCCCCTCTTCATCCAGGCTGAGTGGTGCTAAGCCCTCTTCAGGACATCACAACACTAAAAGGCCTGCTGGCAGAACTCTTCGGTGGACGCCGACACACGGTTCCCTGGAGAGGAAAACCAAATTCACTTTCAGTCTTTGAGCAGTGAAAAGGTGACACGTTAACCCCCTGCATTCTTTCAGTAATGAGGAAAGTAAATCTAAGTAATGCCTCAGTGAATGGGAGTCTCCATCGTCAAAATTACATAGGTCAATGTTTTTCCTTGGTGCTTTTTCAGTCATTTTATCCTCTACCCATTGTATTATGATGCTGGTTATTTAAAGGTCTCATGAACTATGTGGAAAGTGTAAAAAATAGCAGCCAAACATTGAGTAAATATTTTTTAGAATATAAATAAGATGTTATACTGTTTTGTGTATATCATTATGTACATTTATTATTTTTTTAAGATTTTTTTGATGTGGACCATGTTTTTAAAGTCTTTATTGAATTTGTTACAATGTTGCTTCTGTTGTATGTTTTTTGGCTTTTTGGCCCCAAGGCATGCGGGATCTTAGCTCCCAGACCAGGGATCGAACCCGCACCCCTTGCATTGAAAGGCGAAGTCTTAACCACTGGACCGCCAGGGAAGTCCCTACATTTATTATTATAATAAATCCGTGAAGGAAGTTTTATACCAGTAGGGCATTTTTCAGGCCATTTCCCCATTTATCGTTAGAGAGATTTTTCTCTCTCATTGACTGTATTAAGAAGTTTGCAGGGAGAATAAATAGGTGGTATGATGTAGCCTTAAGCGGCCTCCACTTGCTACTCTTTACGAATTGAGTTGGATTATGTCATTTCCTTTGATGCCCTACAATGCAGCCTTAAGAATAATGACCCTGCAATGTGGCTCTGCTGAAAGTAGCTTTTCCAGTGCCAGAAAAAGATGATTCATACTTGGCATGGGAGACATTTCTGGAAACTGCCAGAACAAAGAACAGAGGTAATTCACTAAGGGGCTCCATCATCATCCAACTCAATTTGGAAATGATGGTACATCACTAAATACAAACATTCCAATTGATATATTTACAATTATACACGTGTGTGTGCCATGGGCCTGTTTTGTATGTATATATTTATACTACAGATGGGTTTATACCTACACATATAGTAAGTATGTATTTGTTTTAAGGGCATGTTACCGAAAGCAAGTTTGTGTGTCCAACGCACAATGAGGCCAAACAAACCAAAACATCAGAGTTTGGGGCAGAGAAAAGTTTATTGTAGGGCCATGCAAGGGAGACGGGTGGCTAATGCCCAAAAAACCCCGAACTCCTCGAAGGGTTTCAGCAGAGCACTTTTAAAGGCAAGGTGAGGGAGGGGCGTGGTTAGCTGTTTCAAACTTCTTGGTGTGGGAATCCTCTGTTCTTGGCAGCTGTCCACATAGGTCAGGTCACGATGTTCCTGTAAACCTCCAATAAAACAAATCTTATTCTCTGTTCTGCAACTTTTTATCTCTGTATGGATGGACTCTTAAAGGTCAGAGCCCTAGAATAAACTCTCCTGTATATTTCAGGCTACATGCAACATTCTTTTACAAAAGGTGCAGAGCCAGCATGACTAAGCACAGGAAAAGGAACAGATCTAATATGGAGTCAGATTTGTTCATCCCTATTACAGGCAGAGATACAGCAAGCTGTAGACAACCGTTAATTCCCCATTTCTTAATTCTAACTATATGGTCTGAGAGAGTTTGAATGGCACCAACCTGAAAATAGAAGCTTGGTTGAAACTATAACTCTGCCACCATATGTACTCTTATTCCCAGAAAGTACTAAAATCACACTGAAATCAAAAGACTTTATTTTGAAGTTTCATTCAGAAACTTCAAAAAGTTTCTGGCTACTTGAGTGATCCATACTTCCAGTGGCGCCGCTTCCCACCACTTCTTGGAGAAGGCTGTATCCTTGGAGCCCACAGGGAATTCCTAGAGAATGTCTTCTCAGCAGCATCTTATACACTTCATTTGACGACTCTGTTATCATATTCCTCCCTGGCTATGTGTCAAACTGTGCATTTACTTTTCTTAATCTTTTCTTAAAAATCAATTCTCTGAGTCCCTTAATCATTTTTATTGATCTCGGTAGAATTTTCTCTAATATGATGGGGCCTATCTGCTCCTGAACTATTTTACTCATCTTTCCCATTCCACATTCAGCTTCACCTGGGTACCACATAGTATAGATGTGGAGGATGCCAGCTGATTTTTGTCTCACAGAATATCCAGTTCCCACCATTGTGTGAGACTCAAAAATACATTATAATTGAAACATAACAACTTGTTGCTTGCCCATGTATGGTGTCTCCTGTGGTTTTTTTTTTCTAAATCAGATTATACTATGAATGTGGCTTCCCATTACCGAGTATTTAGTGCATTTTCCAGGTCATGACTCTCTGAGTGTCTAAGGCCACATGTCTAACTTTCCAGCCATAATCCTATTTCCCATCTCTTTTCGAAAATGCACAGTATGTCAGCTGAAATTTTAAAAACTGCATTAATAATGGAATAAAATGCAGATTTTTCTCCAATTAAAAATTTCCTATTTTTAAAAGATGATAAGGTAGTTGTACATGGAAAGAATTTAACTGATAAGTAGCAAAGAATACCTGGGCAGTAACACAAGAATCCCAGGTTCATTGTTGGGTCACTGGGTTCCAGGATCCGGGTAAGGGGCAACTGAAATTGTAAGCTCCACCATGGGGGGAGGGGTCGATGAGAGGCTGCATATGATGATAATTGCTACCATTTTGTGAGTATAAGGTATCAACTGCTATTCTAAGGCTTTTCCACATAGTTCATTTAAACTGAAAACAAATATTGATGAGAGACACAATTATTATGGCCATTTTTACAGATGCAGGAACTGAAGCACAGAAACACATAAAAACATTCTCAAGTCCACCTTGTTAGTTACTAAGTTGGCAGAGCCTGGGATTCAAACCCAGGCACTCAGCTAAACGACCTGTAGATCTATTTAGTTTTTATTGTCACAGATAAGCCCACAGTTGGGAAGTACATGTAGATCCAGGTAGAGTATATGTGAGGTGCCTGCCCTAACCTTGGCTATCAAAAATAATATGTGTGGAACTTTCTTTGACATCAAGTTGCCTACAATATTATGCCAACTGAAGATTGTTCAGAAAATTAGATGGTTCTGGTGGGAAAACACTTCTGATTATACGTGATCTTTACGTGATCGTTCTTCAAGAAAAAGTTTTTCCTTGATTAACTCATCAGTAAACAACAATAACAACAATTTAGTATTTTACTGAGGCCTCTTTAAAAATTCTTGTCCTGGAAATGGACACATTGACTCTCATCCAGAAGAAAATTCTTAAAACTATCCTCGGTCGTAAAATCCTTCTTTGTGAATTTTGCTTCGTGGATGTACATCAAGCTCCTACGCCACTTGTATGTGCAAATCAACTGCAGCAGAAAGACAAAAATTTAGCTGGAAAGGATTAATTCAGAAGGAAAGGAGGTGGATCATTAGGTCCTTCTCAACCCCCAGTATCCCTTTGGCCTTCACTAGCAAAGCAAGAGCAAGCCTTCATCTCCTGATTGTAAGGGAGGCCAGCTCAGTTAAGCTAACATCAAAGCCATATTCATCAAATCTCCCCCGTTTAGATCACTTATTATGTTAAAATGAAAAGTAGCATTTCAAGGAGATTCAATTTATGTTCCAAGGGACCTAAGAACCATTCTTAAAAAAGGAACGATTCTTGGCATGAATTATTAGTGGCAACCTCTGGTCAGATCTCTTAGAACTGTTCCAGGGAACTAAAGATGAATTTCCCATTTCTCATTCCCAGAGTTTAGAGGCCTATAAAAATGAGTGTTTTAATCTATGACTTCCTGCCTGTTACGAAATGATTCTGGCTGTGTCAATAAATTTTCTCACAGATCTAATTGTGTTAATGAATTGAACATAATTAAACTTCCAACATGTCATGAGTTTCTTCTGGCAGAACTCAGTAGATTTTTTTAAAAAAAAGATCTCTGGGAAAACAAATCTACTGCACAACTTCCACCATCAGCATTTGTCTCCGTGGAGAAGAGACTGAAATAAGGGATTCTGAAATTGACATTTTGAAGCATTTTCCTCTCTGAATAAAACTTTATTCAATTTGCAATGAACGTGACTTTGATTAAATTCACTAGGTTGCAAACTCCTTTAGGACAGAAAGTAGAGACTATTATATCTTTATCCCCAATACTTAGTAGAGGGCCTGTTACCTAAAAATTTATGATGAGTGATTGTGGCCATGAAAACAAAGTCACTCTAAGTAGTTCCATTTGGGGTTCGTGGAGGGAAGGGAGTCTGTATTTATTGGGTCATCTCCTACATGCTGGTCACTCAGCTCAGAGTACTTGCATACAAAATTATGTCTAATTCTCACAAAGCCTCCTGAAGGAGATATAATTATTCCCACTCTTATATGTGAGGAAGTTACTCAAAGAAGTTGAGTAACTATGAGCTCAGACTTAAGTAAGTGGGAGATTCAGGGTTCCACCCGTGTCCGTCCGACTCCAATACTGGGCTCCCTCATCTCCTCCCCACCCGCCGCTGTCCTTAGACATCATGTGTGAGGGAGGTGTGCTTGTTGGGTCACTGGTTGACGAACATGCACTATGAAAAGTTATCAAGAGTTCTCTGAGGCACCAAAAACTTTGCTTAAATGATCTGCCTTTGCCTAAATCATTTTTGAAAAAATAAAATTAGTTGGCCATTAAGAAGTGTGTCCAACTCTTCTCAAGATAGTTTGTTGGCATGTTGTCTTCAAAGTTAAGGATCACGACAACATTTCTGTTCTATCTGATGCAGCACAAGGCATAGGTCTTGCCCACTGCCAGTGTTTAATAAGTGCTTATTGGTGACAAATGTTGCATTTGAATTGTTGCTGTATGAGAGGTGGCTGCCAAAAGAGCACTGCTTTTAACTTAAGAGACCTAAAAGCTTGTTTGACAAATAAGGAAAGTGAAGTCAAGACTCAGACAATATACATTACTTATGGGCACAAGAAAGGGAAAAATCTCCAAACCTCTGGGTTAGACAGAAGATTTATATTCACTTCAATCTTGCTAGAACCATTCACAAAAAATGTCATGGGGTTATTAGAGTTGTAGCTATTTTTCTAATGGTGAAAAGCTTCACAGACCAAAAAGAAGAAGAAAAGAAAGGGTCCAGATAAGTTATAATAATCTTAATATTTATTTACAGTTTATAAGTTCCCCCAATACGCTCTATCCTATCCCAGCCTAATAAGAGCAGCCCCATGAGGAGGGCAGAGGGTTACCATTACTCTCATTTCATAGATGCAGAAATAGAATCACTTAACGTTGTGCTTAAAAAGCCCAACCCAGGACCAGCTGGGTTAACGCATACCCCTCCTGTAGCTTGGCACCCTCTGGAGATGAGTCTTCCATGGTGGATGCTGGGAAAGCACTGAGTTCCAGGCAGGTGAGGACCACAAGGTGCAGTGCAGGAGGCAGACAGAGGGTTCAAGTTCCTCCAGCAGTCCCACTCCGAGAAAGCTAGGGCAGGTTGCAGTAAGCTTAGGGACTTCCGTCCATTGGGAATGGTTAAAAGAATGAGAATGTAAAAGGCATCATTGAGAGCAGATCAGATGGCAAAACAGCTCAATTTTTCTAAGGAACCAGGAGAAATGATATGAATTAGACAAGTAATCAATAGCCTCAGGGCTTCTCTGGTGGCACAGTGGTTGGGAATCCTCCTGCCAATGCAGGGGACACGGGTTCGAGCCCTGGTCCAGGAAGATCCCACATGCGGCAGAGCAACTAAGCCCGTGCACCACAACTACTGAGCCTGCTCTCTAGAGCCCGCGAGCCACAGCTGCTGAGCCTGTGCACCACAACTGCTGAGGCCCACGCGCCTAGAGCCTGTGCTCCACAACTAGAGAGGCCGCCGTGGTGAGAGGCCCACACACCGCAATGAAGAGTAGCCCCCGCTCGCCACAACTAGAGAAAAAAGACCCGTGCACAGCAATGAAGACCCAACGCAGCCAAAAATTAAAAAAAAAAAAAAAAAAAAAAATCAATATCCTCAGACCTCCAAGTAAATATTGCTGAACCCAAATCTCCAGCATATTTAATTCTGTCTCTGAAAAAGTTTCCTTTTGAATAAACACATATGATACTTTCTACCACTGTTTCCAAAAAAAGTATTACATTCTGAGGACCTGTAATGACAATGCCTCTCAATTGATTTTTTCAGTGTACTTTTTCATATAAAGTACAGTCAATCCTCATTATTTCTGGATTCTGTATTTGTGAATTCACCTACTCCCTAAAATTTATTTGTGACCCCCCAATCAATTCTGGTGGTGTTTTGTGATCATTTAAGGACACACACAGAGTGGTGAAGAATTTGGGTCACCCAAAGCTGGACAAAGTGACAGCTCGCCTTCTTGTTCCGTATAATATAACCAAGTGTTCTTTTCATGGTCTATTTGGTGCCACTTTTTCACATTCTTGTGCTTTTTGTTGATGATTTTGCGTTTAAAATGGATCCCAATTGTAGCGCTGACCTGATGTCTAGTGTCCTAAGTACAAGAAAGCGGTGATGTGCCTTATGGAGAAAATACATGTGTTAGATAAGCTTCATTCAGCCATGAGTGATAGTGCTGTTGGCTGTGAGTTCAATATTCATGAACTAATAATTTTAAACAATATTAAACAAAACACACATAAAACAAGGTTATATATTGATCAGTTGATGAAAAAGTTGTGGCCAGAAGCTCTCAGGAGCCTAACCCTGTATTTCCCCTAGAAGCAAAGAGTCCATATTTGCTAATTCAGTGCTCCTGGTGACTTGTCGGAACATAATAACCACAAATAACGAGAATCAACTGTATGTTTTAAGAGTTAGTCCAGCTAGGGTCTAGGAGTGACAGGTGACTGTGACTGATAGCATAGCATATAATCGATGCTCAATAAATGTTGTAGTGAATGAATAAATGAAATCAAAGGATTTGCACTGGTGTAGCTTGGTAAATATGTTAACAAGAACTTGTACCAACTGGGCTCTGACTTCCAGACTTTCATCTCAGTAAATAATATTCAGCCCCCATTCATTTCTCACTGTTCTGTTATCTTGCAAAGTACACTGGGGAATCAAACTAATAAAATGATCATTTTCTGCTTGTTCAGAATCGGTTGGTGGCTTTGGATCTGTGAACAGATGGCGATCTGTAAGCCTAAATGAGATGGACAGCTTAGATGACACAGGTCAATGCTGAGCAGCGAGATGATAGTTCAGTAGGTGCTTCTGATGCCCAGTCACCTAACATGACGCAGTGGCAGCACCCTCGTTGAGTTGACTGATAACTGACTACCCACGCAAGACTATTTCATCTCATGTGAAGTCAGAGATCTCCTAGGCTCCTGAGACTTCTCTGCCACCTGCTGCCTCTACGGTCACACAGGAGCTTGAAAACTGTATTCTGATTGTGGTGAGGATAAATAAGACAGCAATCGTTTCTACTTGGAAGCCACATCCAGCAAATTGCTGGAGGCGCTTTGGTGAGTTCAGACTTCAAAACCACATAGCTGCCCACAATCCACCTGCCTGCATTCAAATAACATGTTTCTTTCTAACACTAGGACAGATTTTAAAGCATTTTCTGTTTTGTATAAGAGATACAAGTGTGTGTGTGTGTGTGGGGGGGGGTCTCAAAGAGTAGATTTTCAAAGCGAAGACTGGGCAAGAGGAGTGGGGATGGAAAGAAGTTCCAGCAGAGTCAGGGGAAGGGAAGCTTGGTGGAGGGTACCTGGGACCCAGCCAAGGTCCTCAGAGAATGGCCCCTGTCCCATTAGAAAGGAAGAGCAGTTTTCAACATAACACTTTGTGATGATGTTCTCCCGAGTTTCTCTGGCTTAAACTCCAGAAGGCAGAGTGAAACCAGCACTGGCTGTGGAGTCAGTAAGATGTGAGTTTGAGTTCTGCCCACTAAGGCATCGCTACCTCAACTGGGAACCTGTGAGGATTCAAGGAGAGAATGCGTGTGAGCGTGCTTGCCAGGTGCTCTGCAAACGTGCCTGGTGGTTGTGTCTCTGCATTCTGTACAGTAAATCTCCTACATACGAACCTTCAAGTTGCGACCTTTCAAAGATGCAGATGTGCGTTCCATCAACGTCAGGCGTGAGTGAAACTGCAGCTTGCCCTCCGTCTCCTGTTGCTGACAATCCTTCAGCTCTACCATCTCCCACCTCCTCTCCCTCCTCCAGTCAATAACTCTTCTTGCCTGTTCACTCGATGCCAGCCCCTGTATGCCAGCTGCTGTACTGTACTATTGTACTTTTCAAGGGACTGTACTGTAAGATTAAAAATGTTTATTTTTTGTGTTTCTTTGTTTTTTATGTATAATTTGGGTGAAAATAATCATAAACCTATTACAGTACAGTACTATATAGCCGATTGTGTTAATTTGGGTACCTAGGCTAACCTTGCTGAACTTACAAACAAATTGGACTTATGAACATGCTCTCAGAATGGAACTCGTTCGTATGTAGGGGACCTCCTGTAATTTCTCCTCTGTGTCTTTCAGAGCCCCAGGGGATGATTGGGACACGTGCCCTGTCATAACGAAGAGCATAGGCTTTTTTCCTCCTTGAAGGAGGAGGTTTCATCAGGGACAATTCTGCCAAGTGGCCAGCAGCCTAAAAATGTCCCCAATTTGTGGACATAATTTCGCTTGTGTCTACTCCAAGGGAAGTTTCTTTCGGTGCAGATGAGAGCCGGTCTGTCACCTTCGCTCAGGCATCCGCGCTCACCGTCACGTCCGTCACACATATGGCGCCTGGCAGGGCGCACCTCCACGCCAAGGCCCTTTCTGCTAACCCTGCCAGCCTGATGCCTTCCAGCCTCAGCATCAGCTTCTCCCAGCTTTCTTGCTGAATCAACCAATTAGCTCGAATTGTCTCTGACTGCTTTGAACTATGTCTTGTTAAAACGTGGGTGGATGGGGACCTGGTGAAGTCCAAAAGTCACTCTAAGAGAACCAAGCTTCCTCATACAGCCCTGGTGCTGGAATCTCTCTCTTCCACTTAATGTAGTTAGAGGTCTTTGTGCTTAGGTTGTCGGTTTGACTTCTGGAAGAATCTCTGTAGGGATTCGCAGCAATGCCTTCACTGAAGCATTCCTCATGACATTTCCTCCCAAGATCTTTCTGCAACCTAAGAGCTAAAAGGCATGATTTATTGTGGGGGAAAAAAATAATAACTGACTCTGAGCTCAAGTGATCAATGATATATCACAGCTTATCTTTCCTTTAACAGCTGAAACTCAGCTCATCGTATCCCTGTGACAGTCCCAATAACTGTGCCCCAAAGAGCCAGATAATCACACAGAAGTTTCCACAGCTCTGTGTGTGGTTGCTAATAGGACTGAACTCTCCCTGAAACAATAGATTTTCTTGCATGTTCCCAAGGAAAATTGTCTTCGGGGTACCCTGCTCTTTTGCAAGCCAGGTGGAGGTGGGGAGCAGAGGTGTCCTGTCATTCTCGGAAAATCTAAGTGACCTGGCATTTTGCCTTCTTTGGAGCTGTCATCTTGCCCTGATTCCAAATGCTTATTTTAGTTCCTAAGATTCTATGGAGGAAAGTGCAAAAGCTGAATAGGAACTTAATTTAAGGGAAGCCAATAAAAAACATGCTTTATATAATACACGAAAGACTTTCCTAAGCTCCAAAATGGCCCTTGGAAGTTATTTATTTTCTGTAAGTGAAATATTTCCACTCATAGATTACCATTCACTACCGCTGATGTTTATTCTTCCCCTTGAGAACTATTCTGGTTTGTTCCACATAGAATGTGTACATAGGAGGCACCAAGCAAGTGTGTCAATTCACGCAAACTCCCAAAACTTCTACCAATGAAAACTTCCACCGACACAACGCAAACAAAACCTACATTTTTCACGGTGATATGTGCCTTCATTATTTGCAAATTGCTTTGATATCACAGCCGACATCCTTAAGGGGTTGAAGCAAAAATAGAGATAAACCAAGATTTTCTCCAAATTTAAACTATCTCTTCTGACCAAATGGATTATTTTAGGTTGGTATGTGCAGTGTAATTAGTGCATATGGTCCAGCTGTGAAGAAATAGCTGAGGACTCCTAACTTATTATTAATTAGGCTCATTAAAATGCAAGTAAGAGAACGTTGCCTAGGTAAACAATACCTTCTGTCAGAAAGCCATTACTTGACAAGATCTAGTCTTCCTAACTAAAGTCATCACTGATATTTCATGGAGGGATTTTTTTAAGGCACCGGGGGTACCAGTTAACTACTTTTGACTGACATCAAGGACAGACGTGCAGAGCTGGAAGGGGCCAGTGGTACAGCACAGCAATACTTCTCACATCATTTCAAAATACGCCTGGGGGAGGTTAAAGGTTGACAGCCCAATGACAGGCCTTCTTCAACTGCCGTGGTGTCACAGCAGGAGCACGTCAGGAAAATTTCCTCGGCCCTTCTGAATTTCTTACATGCTCACATTTCTTCCCCTGTCTCCCAAGTAGGGAGGGATTGGCAGCTTTGTGACAAACACCTGGGAAAGAGAAATGTGCCTTATCCCTGTTAGGAAGCAGGGGGGGGGGTGATGAGGGGAAAAGACACCTGAGCTCAAGTGGGAAGGATCTCCTGATATTTTGCCAGATTGGAGGGAAGAGGAAGCTGGGCTAGCCCAGGGGGACATGACCCACCGGCCCTTTGTCCTTTATTTTTGGGCACCTTTCCAAGGGAGTGTAGAGGTTCACTGTGGCCTCTGCCCCTTGGAAATGCGACTGTAGCCTAGTCACTCAGGAATTAGCTCAGCTAACTTGGTAGAGGCCTTCCCAGCCTGATGAGTGCGAGACCACAGGCCACACAAGATTTGAAAAATGAATGTTGGGCTTGGAGAGCGCCCGGCTTCAGAGGCAGACACAGGTCTTAGGTATTATTATTCCCCAGGTCTAATCTTCTCTCTAGGGTCCTTTGTCTGAAGGCAACAGAAGCAGAGGTACACACGCCAGCAGATTCCTAGAGTTCTAGAAATGTTTCCCTGTCTTTAAAAGTCCATGCACGCATCAGTATAAATCACTACAGGGATGCAGGCTCTGGTCTAAATGAATCAAAAGAGGCTATTGACAGATGCTGAAATGAGTGTCTACCTTTAACACCGGGTCAATTGATAAGTGTCTGACCTAGACTTTTGACTGACATGAAGAGCTGTCAAGAAGAAATCATCTTTGCCAGCAGTGACGGTAAGGCAGGAGGAGAGGAGAGGGGAGAAAGGGAAACCCAGAGAAGGTTCTCACTCCCTGGTCGACATATTTGCATCCTGCCGGGTGCATCCCAGGGCAACTGCATGTCTGATGATTACATTCAGCACCTGTGCTGGATGAAGGATTGGAAGAATCCAGTTAAATCTGTGTCCCATGAATGAAACTTGGAAGAAATGAAGGTTTGTCTCAGTCAAATAGAATACCCTCATAATATTATCTCACATCCCTATTTCAAAATAACTCTAAGAAAAATATTAACTTTAAAGCAAAATTTTCCCATGTGATCATGTAGGAAAATTTGCAGCCTTGAACAGAAACATGCACTGGGATGTAAGACTGGTTCAGAAGCACCCGAATCCGTGCTTCTCCTGTTTTAGCATTTGGGCGTATCACTTCTCCAAGAAGGAAGTTGTTCAGGGGACCCTATTTTTGAAATATCATTTATTCTGTATTTTAATTCAACTAGTATTGGCAAAGTTTTAGGTGCCTTCACATGTCCACAAGCAGTCATTTTATTGCTCAGCTTTTCACTTTTGAGTTGTGATGCTGTGTGTCCTGACGGACAGCAGGTTTCAATTGTTAAATCACGATGCTACCCGAACCCAGACCGTCATTTGCTTAGTGGCTTGTTGCCACTGCTCCTCCACAGAGATGTCTCTTCCGCAACCAGACCCTGTGCGCAGCGTCTTTCTCACTGACTTTCAGTCCTCATCACAATCCTGTGAGATCAGCTTTGTTACCACTACTTTACAGATGAGGAGACTGTGGCTCAGAAGGGTGATGTAATTGGCCCAATGGCACTTGTGTACTTGCTTTTTAATATATTGATACTAATTGTTTTTTTAGGTTGGGGGTCGTGGGGGAGGACTTGAGTTTAGATTCTGCCATATGGCAAGAGGGGGCCATTCAAATATATAAATTGGGAGAATGACATGATCAAGTTTTTATTTCAGAGAGATTCTTCCGGGGGCAGTGTGGAGGCTGCCAGGAGATAATCCTGGAGGGAGAAGGACTAGTTAGGAGCTTAAGTGATGGAGGTGAGGCCTAGGGTTTGGAAAGGAAGGTTCTGGACATTGTTATTAGCAAGGAATTTTCTACTTGCCCTGCCATGTTTTATCTCTTGAGTGTATTCTGATAGTTGATCCATAGCGTGCCCTTCATGGGCTCCCCATTTGAAAAGACCAAGAAACTAGAGTATAAGCAACTATCAAGGCACTCAAACTCTGAGGATCCGTGGAGGCAGATTCTCATGGAAACAACCCGGAAATGACAGAAGCAGAGTCAACCAAGGATTCATTGCATACGTGTGTGCGTGTGTGTGAGCACGTGCACGCATGTATGTGAGGGGGGAGATGATGGTGGGGAGGGAGCCGAGGAGGACTCGTTGCACTTTTCTCCCTTTATTTCAAGCCTTTGGTGATATGTGCACATCGGGAACACACACGTGAAATTATTTGTAAAATTCACCAGAAGGAGAACATTCAAGAAGAGGTATATAAAAGAACAAAGCTGGCATGGCCCCCAGGGGTCCTTCATATTGTGAGCAACAGCTCAGACCACCCTGCAGACAGACAGGCTAGGAGGGAGGGGGCGTCGTGCTTCTACCTGTGCAAATCCTCAGTCCTTTGCTCTCTGTTTCTACAATTAATATTCTAGGAAGGAAAGACCTAAATCACACTGTGCAGGAGGGGCACAACGACTAAGCCAGACAATTTGCAGGCTTGAAGGGGAGAGGGGACGCGGGATCCCCGGGACAGGGCGTTAGGGGTCACTGCAAGGGGATGGAGTCATGGCCGCTCCTCCACCCCGCTTCTGTCCCACAGTCCTGACCTCTCAGGACTCAGCAATGGGCTCCACTGCCCTTGGCGTCCAGTTGGTGTCCCTCAACAGAGAGTCCTAGAACGAAGCCAGACAAGGAGGGGAATGAGGCTACCATGAGAATTTTCCTGGTTCCCCATGAGTCATCTCTACAGAAGGTCACTGTTCCTCTCAAGGAGGCCATCGCTATACGACTCTTCCAGTAACTTCTCTCTTCCCTCATCCGTGTGAGACCAGAGGTGTTGACAGTGCTGCTTTGGCTAACCCAGTATCTCCAGTGGTCCCACAACCCATCAAACTTCTGTGATTAATCTCCTTGTAAATATCCTTACTTGGGCGGGCATACCATCTGTCCCTTGCCTATTCGGGGCTCCAGTGTTTACATCTCCTCCCTGTATCCCCCTCAGATTTACTCTACTTCCACAGACAGGTCTACAGCACGGAGTAAGTTCTGGAGGTAAAAATGTCCACCTGCTTCCCTCCCGTACTGCAGGCATCAGCAAAAGCCCAGATTTCCCTACTGTCCGAGAGTGTAACCCTAGGCAACCTTTTATGTAGTGCCCACTAGCACTTTACATATATTGATATAATCTGATCTGTTACAATTCTTACAACACTCTTCTAAGATAGGTATTCTTTTCATCCCATTTTATGGATATGGAAACTGAGACAAAGGTTAATAACCTGCCTGAACTCGCACAGTTAATGGCAGAAGTTGAAAGTGACCAGAGGTGATAGACCTGAAGTGTCCAGGTAAACTGGGCAGTCTGTGAATGTGGGAGGCTGGCATGACTTACAGGGCATTCCAAAGACATCTTGTATTTTTGGTTTTCTGGAATATAAGAGCTTTAAAATGTAAAACATCTATTCTACGGGAAATGTTAAGTCCATGATGGCATCAAGACTAGCTGTTACATCTATTTGCTGACTTGACATCTCCACTTGGGATGAGGATTAGACCCTTAGAGGGTCTAACCTCATTGTGACCTGAGGGAAACCCTACGCCACCTCCACCGCAAACTGTTCCTCCCACAATCCTCCCCCCTAGGTAAATGGAAACGCCCTGCTTCCAGTTGTTTAGGCTAGAAACCTGGGAATCATCTTTGATCCCTCTACTTCTCTCACATTGCTCACTCGTCCCGTCTGGAAACCCTGTTGGCTGCCCATGGTGGATTGAATAGTGTTTCCCCCCGAATTCATGTCCATTGGGAACCACAGAACGTGACCTTATTTGGAAATAGGGTCTCTGTAGATATAATTCGTTAAGGATAGAGATGAGAGCACGTGGCATTAGGGTGGGCCCTGAATCCAATGGCTGGTCACCTTATGAGAAGAGGGGACACAGAGACACAGAAGAAGATGACGTGAAGATGGAGGCAGAGATTGGAGCTCTGTTGCCAGAGTCCTTATAGGAGCCTACAAAGCCTACGAACTCTGGCCTCAGGGCTTCTTTGGTTTCCTCTCCTCCTACGTTTCCCCTTTCTCGCTCTGCTCTGGCCACACTGGCCTCTGTACTCCTCCTCTGATATGTCAGGCCCATTCCCACTTCTAGCTGCTTCCAGCCTCATCCAGCCTCTTACACTGGCTGCGTCCTTTGCCCAGATGACTCTCCCGTCTGATGTCCTCATGGCTCCCTCCTTCATTTCCCTTAAGTCTTTGCTCAGAGGTCACCTCCTCAACTTCTGTAAGTAACACCCCATGCCCCCTCCTACAAACACACATTTCACACTTCTCTTACTCTGCTTTATCTCTACCCCACCCCTTCCTGCAAAAGCAATCATCATCTTCTATGGTACTCTAAAATGGAATTACTTATTGTGGATAATGTCTAGTGTCTGTCTGTCCCCACCCTCCGCCCTCTGCACACTATACCGGAAACTCCATCAGTGCCGACATCATTATTTTGTGCATTGATACACCCCATGTACTTAGTAGGGTGCCCAGAACATAGAAGGCGCTCAAAAATATTTGTTGAATGAATAAATGAATGAATTAAGGAGGGAAAGAGAACTAGTAGAGAAGGATGTTAGAGAGATGTCAGGGGCCGATTATCTAGAGGCTTTTAAACTCTGGAGAGGATTTAAATTTCATTTCAAGTGAGAGGAGTGAAGGCATCTAACCATGGTGAAGAATTTCATTCTTTCTCCACCTAGCTGTGGAGTTAATGTGATCCATTTTTCCCAGCCTCTGAACAGGGTCATTTGAAGAACTCTGAGAATTTATTGATAGCATCTCATATGAGATCCTCATATGTGAACTTGCTTTATCAAAGATCCTCATATGTGAACTTGCTTTATCTATCTACCTATCTATATCTATCATCTATCTATCTATCTATCTATCTATCTATCATCTATCTATCTATCTCTCATCTATCTATCTACCTCTATCACCTATCTATCTAACCATCTATCTACCCATCTGTCTATATATCTATCTACCTATTCCATCTATCTATCTGTCTATATATCTATCTACCTATTCTATCTATCTATCTATCTATCTATCTATCTATCTATCTATCTTTCTGTCTATCTACCTATCTCCAAGAATTAGTGTATTTTTCCTCAGGCATGATAACTAGTTAATTAGTTTAAAAATATGAAAAGGAGATGACAAATTTAGGAATCATTCAGAAGATTGGTAACCAAGCCCTCGTGACCAATGAGGAGACTCTTGCTTTATTTGTAATCAGAAGGTGCAAATGGTAGTTTAGGGAAAGGAGCAATTAGCCTCTGCACCTCGCCAGTATTTGGCAGCCCTGTCTGGCTTCGGGGCCTGTGCAGCTCAGCAAATGTTATCATCGTAAGACGATGCTCTATGTGGCCAAAGAAATGTTCAATAACTGAGAATTGCTTCAGCCTTGGCTGACATCTTTTGCTGTTTGTTCCTAAAATATTTGTGCCTTTCTTTCGGAGGGGGGAAAATTACCTTTTAAAGGCCTCATCAAACTTTCCTCGGAGCTAAAAAGGTCCATTTTCCTAGGAGCTAAAGTTACGTCTCCAGTGAAATTTGTAATCGTTTTTCCCTCTGTTTTCGGGCTGCAAATTTGTTATCAAAATGCTTCCCTGACCTTCTCTTTCCCTCTCCATCACCCACTGACACATCTCGCCTAAATTTGCGTCTTGCTTCACCTCAGGAAACTCATGGCTAATTTCATTATTTGGGAGAGAAAAATGCAAATGAAGCCAGACAGCTGGTGCTTTCCTCGCAGCTGAGAGTGATGGAGGGGCCGAGGCCCACCTCGTCAGAGGCCCTCACACCCTCCTGCTCAGACAGGCCCCGGCGGGGGGAGAGTAGAGAGGCTGCTGCAGCAGCAGGAACAGATGGCCAGGAGGGGAACACGATGGAGAAGCCCAACTTGCTGGAGAGGCTGGGAAAAGGTGGCTTGTCAGTTGCCTGGGCGGTCAGATGGAGCACACAGGACGGTCCTTACACACTGCCACCTACTTAAGGGCAAACGGAGCCCAGGAGGCAAGCTAACAGCATCCTGTGCCAATGGCAACCGGTATTCCTCTGCTCTGGTCTACAGGGCTTGGCCTAGGTTTCATTTTCTGTGTCTGTGTTCTCAACATCGGCCTTTTCCCAAAAATGTGATAAAGAGGAAGGAAGGGGAGTGAAAGCCCAATTCTTTCACCCTGAATGAATCTCTGTCTGCAAACCCAGGTATGCAAGATGCCCACATTTTATTTTTCTATAACTGAACTTAGTTTTGTTTTCCGGTCATGCCCTTATGGAATGATGGAAACTTGATTTCATTCAATATTCTCCCTTTCTCTGGAGTTCACTGAAGTATGGAGCGACTTAGAATGTCCCAAGGGAGGGGCATTAGTCCTTGAGTCATGTGTCTGCATTGCTCTCTGTTGAGACATCCATCATCCCCTTAAGCCCCTGGTCACAGGTCCATACAGATTGCTGCTGAGAAGGCCTCCATTGGCTGCTCCTTTTCTTCTTCTTTCTCCCAGGACCTTCTGGCACACACAGCCATCGGTCTAGTGTACCAGGGCTGTGCCAGGCTGGAGAAACTCCATGGGCTGTCTCTGGCTTTTGACACTTACGTTCATAGGGATCATTCTGTTCCTGACTTTTTTCCTCAAGGGCACAAGTCAGGGGGCAGGTTCCACCAATATGTACACACCCTTCACTTTCCTGCTAAGTCTCCTTAGCGCATCTTCATCTACTCTGGGCCAGAAACCCAATTTGTGCTCCTTCTGTAGTTGCTCAAATTCTCAAGCAAGACCTGCACTCAAAAAAGAAAACAAGAAAAAAAATCCCTAAAATAGAGTGGTTGGTATTTCAAAGATATTGACTTATCATACAAAAAAAGAAGAAAAGATGGGCATGGAGAATGGGGGCCATCAGCCAAGCCTAATTCAGGTCTCCTTGACCTATACAGTTAGCTAACGGGGTGTTTTAGGTTGGGTGAGGCTACCTTACTCACCCACAGTCTCTGGTACCATACACTCTCTGAGAGGCCCCTCAGGCCTCATGGGGGATCTTAATGACGTTCTGGTCTGGGGAGCAGAATGGGATTCCTGGGCTCCAACTTATACCAGGATGGGTACCTAAAATCCTGAAAATATTGAATGCAGCCCTAACTGCAGGGACAACGTGTTTGGGAAGTAGGGAGAGGGGAAGGGAGGAGAGGCTTGATGCATAGATTTAATCATGGCTTTCACACTATCCTGCTGATTACAGAAAGCCCGGAGAGGGCTTGGCAGGGACACATAATCATTCCCGTCCATTGCACTGAGCCTTTCCCAAAGCAAAGTAACAATTTTGCTTTGATTATTTTGCTTTGTACGCACAATACCTCTGTAAAATAGGGTTATTTTAAAGGTCAGGAGCAAAACAAAAGTGTTATAAAATGGAAAAGGCCCAGGGCCAGTCCTTAGTGTCTCAGCTGGGCTTCCTGGGTCTCCTCATTCCTGGGCTGGTCTCTCTCTGGTCTCCTCCCTCCCACCCCAAACCATGAGGCCCAGCAAATTTTCTTGTCTTCCTATTATATGAGTGTGTACAGACCTCATTGTGTTGGTGTGATCTTTTTTTAAAATTTTTATCTTATATTGGAGTATAGTTGCTTAACAACATTGTGTTAGTTTCAGGTGTACAGCAAAGTGATTCAGTTAAACATATACATGTATCTCTTCTTTTTCAAATTCTTTTCCCATTTACGTTGTTACAGAATACAGAACAGGGTTCCCTGCCACTATACAGTAGGGCCTTGTTGGTTATCTATTTTAAATATAGCAGAGCTCACAGGTTAATCTCAAACTCCCAATCTATCCCTTCCCCCCACCCTTCCCCCCTGGTAACCATAAGTTCGTTCTCTAAGTCTGTGGGTCAGTTTCTGTTTTGTAAGTTCAGTCGTATCATTTTTTTTAGATTCTGCATATAAGTGATATCATGTGATATTTGTCTTTCTCTGCCTGACTTACTTCACTTAGTATGATAATCTCCAGGTCCATCTGTGTTGCTGCAAATGGCATTATTGCATTCTTTTTAATGGCTGAGTAATATTCCATTGTATGTATGTACCACATCTTCTCTATCCATTCCTCTGTCTATAGACATTTAGGTTGCTTCCATGTCTTGGCTATCGTGAACCGCTCTGCAATGAACATTGGGGTGCATGTATACTTTTGAACCATGTTTTTCTCCAGATATATGCCCAGGAGTGGGATTGCAGGATCATATGGTAGCTCTATTTTTAGTTTTTTAATCTCCATACTGTTCTCCATAGTGGCTGTATCAATTTACATTCCCACCAACTGTGTAGGAGGGTTCCCTTTTTTCCACACCCTCTCCAGCACTTAACTGGTGAGAAAGTCCTTCCTGGTCCCCGATCCCTGAGCCGTGGACACGAATGTACCGCACCCATGCTGAGTCCAGGGTGGCCTTAGTTCTTTCCGTCTGCTAAACATGCCTTGAATGGCTCTGGTCTTTGAGAAACTGACCAGGCTGCTAGACATCAGCTCCATTTTGTCTTTTGTAAGAACTATGTAGAAATTACCCCATTACTTTAATCCTTTCGGAGCATACATAAAGTATAAATGCTGGCTGGTGTCTTTATATGCACACCGCAGTTTCTGCAAAATGATCTCCCACCCCCAAACGAAAGGCCTTTGGTCTCTATTAATCCTCAGAATATTCGGGGGGAAGGAGAAACCAAGGCACAACAGATGTCTGGTCTCAGGGAAAAAAAGCCAGAGCTTGCAAATTCAACAATCTGGCTTTAGATACCTTTTTGCTTTTAAATACTTTCCCCTTTTTCGGCACAGCTCTTTGCCCTGTAGGCTAGAATGCGCGTTGCCATGAGTTACTGAATTACCATCATCCTCTTTTCGCAAGTGGGGACGGTGAGGCTCTGAAAGGTTAAGTCACTTGGACTCTCAGCCACTGTCCCCGGCCGCCAGCGCTTCACATCAGGGCCCAGTCTCCGCTCAATGGCTCTGCGCCTCCCTTTCAGGGAAAAGCAGCTGCGTGAAGTTCTGTAAATGCTGTAATAGAATTTGTTAAGCGCTTCCACATGAGTTTTAAAGTAAATGTCAGCCCGCATTGTAACAGCGAGCTAACAACGTGTTAGCGGTTCTAGCCCTCATTTAATTCACTTCCCCAATACTGACGTTACCATGATGCCTGCAAGGGTGACCACGTCCGTGATTACCTGCCAGCTTCTCCCCCGCTGCACCCCTGGGTGGTTTGTGAAGTTTAGTTATCACTGTGCCCTCGTTCACGCTGCTGTCCCTGGGAGAACGGAGCATTTGGTTTAAGGAGCAGTCAGATCCACTGTAGTTGGCCGCTGTAGTTGACCCCCCTCTGGCCCGAACACCCAAGGGTCTTCCCGCCTCCCTTGCCTGATGCTGTGACCGTACCCAGAGCTTGGAGCACAGGCAGATACTGATACTGTTACAGGTTGGACCGTGTTCCCCCAGCCGCGCCACCCCCCCATTCATATGTTCAAATCTCAACCCCCAGTACCTCTCTTAGCGACCTTATTTGGAAATAGGATCATTACAGATGCCATTAGTGAAGATGAGTTCATCCTGGAGTAGGGTGGACCCTTAATCCAATAAGACTGTTAGCGTCAGAAAAGGGGGAAATTTGGACCTACAAACAATCACATGGGGAGAACACCGAGTAAAGATTGGAGTTACGCTACCACAAGCTAAGAAACTCCCAGAACGAGGAGAAAAGCCTAGAACAGATCCTTCCCTAGAGCCTTCAGAGGGAGCTTGACCCTGATCTCACACTTCTGGCCTCCAGAACTGTGAGACAATACGTTTCTGTTGTCTAAGCAACTCAGTTTATGGCGGCCCTAGGAAATTACAGATACTATGATTGGACCCACACTTGCCCCATTTCTCCCACTCAAAGGAGCCCCTGAAAGAGCCCCACCAGCCAGGGAATCCCTGGAGCTCTGGGATCCAGTGATGACTTCAAAGTGGGCTTTCTGCCCTCTTGGCCAGGACCCGGTGCTGGAGACTCTTGAAAGAGGGAAGATCCCAGAGTTCCTTGGTGGAGACCTAGGGAAGCGGGTCTTGGAGTAGCACGGTTTTAGCCAAATTGTATCTTCACTGGCCTACACTGGCCAGTATAAACTCTTAAGACAGTGAGGGACTTGAAGGTAAACCATGGCCACGCCCCCTGTATCCCAGAGCCCCTGCACACTTAGACAAGGAGGCTCTGCTCTTCTTCCTGCAGAGTTTGCTCACCCCAAACCCCAAGTCCATCCCTCCCCACCCACCCCACTTGGCAACCGCAAGTCTGTTCTCTATGTCTGTGAGTCTGTTTCTGTTTCGTAGATAAGTTCATTTGTGTCATAGTTTAGATTCCACATGTAAGTGATATCATATGGTATTTGTCTTTCTCTTTCTGACTTACCTCACTTAGTATGATAATCTCTAGCTGCATCCATGTTGCTGCAGATGGCATTATTTCATTCGTTTTTATGACTGAGTTATTATTATTATCATCATCATCATATATGAGATAGGCATGATTTTCCCGCTCTAAAGATGAAGAAACTGAGGCTAGGGAAGGGGAAGCAACTTACTAAAGGTCACTGTAGGGCAAGTGACACCTGTTACCTCCTCCAGAGGAGGTGTCCCACTGCGTGGACAGCAAAGAAGGTAGCAGTGCCTGCCACCAGGAACAGCAGCCCCAGGATATCAACCCACCACCTGGGTTGCAGGGCTTGGGGTCCCCAAGAAAGACATGACTCACACAGGTGCTGGATGGAACAACACTTCACAGAAGAGACAGAGCAAGATCAGCTTCAACAGCGAGCATTGGTCCACCATGGCCATTGGGTCTCACCCTGCAGCCGACATGGGCAGTGGTCTGCATACAACCCTCTTGTGCTGCAGGTGGAGGACCCTGTTCCCTCCCCACCAGGAACAGGTAGAGCAGGGAGGTTGACCAGATGCCAAATGACACCCATGAGTAAGCAGAACAAAGAAGTGAGCATTGAGTCTGGAACAGGGAAAGATATTCCCCAAACAAAGAGATGTGGCCAGCCCAGGACCTGTGGGCTCTTTCGCTCTTTGTAAGGAAATGTTCTGTGTCCAAGGCACATTCTTATGCAACAATGCAGGGGTCAAAAGACCACATGCAAGTGAATTCCTTTTCCCATCAGTCAGGCAACTAGAAACTAACAGAACACAGACTTGAACTCAGATCATTTTATCCAACCATTATGTGTTGACTTCTTACTGTGTGCAAGACACCGTGCTGGGCACTGCGAGTCTACAGAACTATTTTAGACACAGAAGTCAAGCTCTTCCTCGAAAAGCTTACAGTAATGGAGAAAATACATGTATATTCCCTGAATGTAACAGACATTTTTTTATTATACAATCTCATCCTTTAATGACATGTTCAGCGTATTCAGCATTGAGAATCTGCTATTTGCAGGAACCATGCCAGGCACTGGGATACGATGGCTTAAAAGAGCCTCCTTACCCATAGAGCTGACTGTGGATTCACAGTGCAGCAAGCAGGCAAGGGAGTAAGTAAGCAGCACAGTTATGTGTGAAGCACTGCGCTGGGCCCAAGAGACGGCAACTGAAAAATTAAAAATCTGAACCCATAATCCTGGTTCTCACTGGACACACAGTCTAAAGTGAGACAGAGAGGCATTATGGCAATTCCAGAACCACGTACACCACGAGGTGGGGGGGTGTGCCGGATGCTGCGGGGGGGTGTAGGAAAGGGGCACCTTAAAATAAGGACAAGAAATGGCTTCCTGGAGAAATGATGCTTGAGCTGAACTTGAAGGAAGACGGGTTTCAGTCAGATGAAGGAGAGGAAAACACGTTTTTCTCAGGGGCAGGAAGGGTGTGTTCAGAAGTACATGGGCAGCAAGCAGGCAAGTGTGTTTACAGTCCTGCGGAGAGTTTGGTGTGACTGTGACAGAAGCTCTGAGTGGGGAGCAGGCAGTGGGAACACAGGTGGATCCTGAAAGCACGGGAGGGCAGAGACGGGCACAGATCCTGAAAGGCCTGTGCAGAAAGCTAACAGGACATAGACGCTCAGATAAAGTGCTAGAGTCATCTTGGGAACATTCAGACATGGTTCAAGGAGAAACAGAATCTGAACAAAAATGGGAATAATTTGGACGGGTGGAGTGGAGGAGAGTGGACATTCTAAGCAAGGGGACGCTTTGGCATAGCTGGGTGTAGGAAGTCACACGACCCCGGGTGGTGGGGGGGGGGAAATGGGGGCATGGGGTTGTTCAGTGGAGCTCCGAGCCAGATTGTGCGCTAACACACCGTGACGTGCTGGGCACCACCCACAATGAACTACACATGATCCTCATGGAGGCACCCAGGGACATCAGATACCTGCGTAGACTTATAAATATGAAAGGTAACTTCAGTGGCTACAGTTTGTTGTCCTGAGATGCTATTGAGAGTAAAAGGATAGGACATACATACAGCAAGACAAGAGGCTTAGGACAACCCTCGAAACTGGAATGGAGGGTCAATATATGAAGAAGCAAATAGATCAGATTAAGTATTCACAGGGTGAAAGCCAATGGAATTGGAGTGTTTGAGGAGCATATATTGATATAAGATTGACAGGAATTTTCGAAGGAGACACAGCAGGGTAGGTTTGGAGACATTATCAACTCCTAAATACACACACACACACATATAACACAAACACATTCATTTACACGTATATGTAGGTAGTTAGCTAAGTAGGTACCTGTACACACACAGATGACTGTCACGGAAACACAATGCTGGCTTTGCCACATGAGATTTAAGCTTGGTTTTTTTTCAGTTAACTAAAGGCAGTTAAAGGCTTTAGGATCATGCCTATCTGAGTTTGCATATGACTTTTACCATTTAGGATTTTGACTGGATTATTTAACTTCTCTGAGTCTCAGTTTCCTTATCTATAAAATGGCGCTAATAATATTTACTTCCAAGGATTGTTGTGAGGGTTAGATGTGTCCGTTGTCTGGTACACGGTAAAACCTTCAGTAAGTAATATTTTATGTACCCTTTTGAATAGTTTCTGTATGTATGTATTATGGGCTATAAGTGTAGCACATACTCAATACAAAAATGACCATGATCTATACATGAGCAAACTTGACTGAGTTTACCTGGAATTATCATATCAAGTTTTCTGCCATGAAAGCGGAATAGGGAGTTCAAGATACCAGTTGAATTCAGTTATAGAAAAAATATATATCTTGTCCCATAGCAGCTGTGGGGACTCGAATTTGTACTTATCACACTTCGTTGTCTTTCTGACGTGCTGACCCTTCAAAACTTCAATCTTCCAAATTCTCACCTTCTAGTCCCAGGCTGCTGAGCCCTGGGAAAGAAAAGCACAGCAATGAAGGAATTTGGAGAGCTGGGAGGTGAGAAAAGTGGGCTTTGAGATCTGCTTTCCTTTGATAAGCAGATTTAGAAAGAGGGGCAGTAAAATAGAACTAATAGCTGTATGGAAGGTTATAATTTACAAAGAAGGCATTTTTATCACACTCAACTCTCACAATAATCTGGAAGGGAGCTAGACACCCCTGTCTGCTATTGACCAAGTGCAAGCAGCCTATCAGCAACAGGGCCTAGACTTGCCACTACTTTTCTGACTCTAAATCTCACATTCTTTCCATTCTCCTGTGCTCAGGATTCTTCTTTGGTGTCCGAAGGTTGCCTTTGGTTGATGCAAGTGTCCTTTGGCTCATTTGGTGAAAGGTTAGCTTTCACCTTCCAAATCCCATTTGATCTTAGGACCATTGCTCCCATTTTACAAATGAGCAAACTGAGGTTCACTCAGTTCAAGGTCACTGACTGTTAAGATGTTGAGCGTGGGCTGAAAGCAGTTTTGCTGCTTCATGATTCGGTGACCTAGCCATTGTATCCTGCTAATATTAAGCTGTAGTAAGTAGCACATTATTAAAGTTATATTTTTAGAGAAGTAAAATACTGCCTTATTCATGGGGGGGAAAATGAATGACTAGTTGAACTTTTTTCCTTAGATTTTTATGAGTGTCACAGATACAATACAAAACAGAATTCTATTTGATTAGATTCCCCTTTCCTTTCAATGAGCTTCAGTAAAATTACATATTTTAATCTGAAAAATTGCGACATACAGATGTAATTTCTTTGAAAATGCCTAAAGTAAGCGAAGCATTACTCTCTAAGCAGAAACTCTTTCATGTCAAATGCTTATTATTCTTAAAGAAACCAATTTTTCCATATTAACTTGGAAATCAGCAGCAGATTTGTCAGTTGTTTTTTTAAATCATTTCTCCCTGGTTTCCTTCTCCTCTTTTGATCATTTTGCTGCACTTGCAATTTGATATCTCACTTCTGGCTCTCCTGTCTGCAAACTATGTTTAGTGCAAAGCTCTGCAGAAAAAAAAAAAAAAATCTCTTATTTGACCATGAACTTTCGATGATCTAGTTAGCGTTACTGTCAAGCTTCCCGCGGTCTTTTTGAAAAGCAGGACTTGTCCGTGCTGCCCTCTGGCCAACTTCAGTGGGACTAAAGCGCTAGCAAGAGCCATCAAACTGCCTGACGGCTTGTCACCAGCGAGGCTCGATTAATTTACACACATTTTCCACTGTTTGGCATCTACCATTATAACTCTTTTCTCTTCCAAGCAGCTCCTGTTTGCATTTAACACTTGGGTTAATTTTCATCAGAGTTTAAATTTAGCCATCAGTTATTTCAGGGGAGCTGTCAGCCAACATATGGAGAGAGGAGGAAAAAAAAAAAATCCTTCTGAATTTATAATAAAGTGGAATCTGTTGAATGTGAAACAAAAACCAACTGCAATATAGGGAGGCCCCGGTGGGGAGAGCGGGGTCAACGAAGAATTGCCGAGTGGATTAGCTGTTCTATTCACCGGAGCCACATCTGGGCACCACTGAGCTTCTTGATATATCAAAAAATGATGGAAAGACACAGTTCAATTTGTCCCCCTTTTATAAAGGATAATTAACCTGTCAGTCTTGCTACTTTAACAACTTCATTAAATGGGAGGCGAACTGGGTGCTGAGAAGTCTTGTCTTTATCCAGAAGGAACACAGGGCACTTGTATAAATGGGGGAAGAGGAAGGAAAACACATTCATGCGCACCCCGATAATACCGTCTGGCTCCTGAAAAATGGAACATGCTTCTTCCAATTATGTAATAATCCTGCCTTGACTCTGACCTGCTCAAAGTAGTTTTCTTAACTTGGAAGGCAGAGGAAATAATGTCACAGCCCAACTAGGCCAGAGAAGCACACCATTTCAAAATTGAGGTTACGGGGTTTCAGATGTTATTGGGCCAAACTATTTAAGACCTAAAGTGATGGCTACTAAAGGTGAACAGCATTTCACAAGCAATAAAAGGAAATGAAAACAGAGCTCTCTCAGTCCTCACCACCACCGCATCCCCCCCCCCCACCCCACAACGGCTGCCGGCATCTGTATCTTGGCAGTAAATCCTTTCTTTACTACTATAAAGATGCTAAACTTTAAAATGAATTCATTCAAGGAAAAAAAGAGCACTTGCATCATTTTAGTGTTTGAAACCATCCGTAATCTTAACTCTTTTTTAAAGCTAACATCCTGAATATTGCAAGTAACTGAAATAGTACTGTAGTTTAGGATTATCATCTCCTTTTTTAGAAATTCTGCTCTGTATAAATAAGTATAAGGCACAGTAATAATAAAAGTTAATTGTAAAATATTTTTCAAATTTTATTCAAATCAAAATTATGTTATTTCCAGTTGAAAAGGAAATAGTTTTATGAAGTTGGTAATTCTGTTCTGTAATATCACATTGAATGATCACAAAATAATAATTTATCACAAAATAATCATACAAAATTTCAATTAGCTATAGTAAGGGTAAAATTTAATATGCTTCTCTTGTGAGTACAGTTAGGAATTCTAGAAGTGATCATGTGATCCAAGAAAGGAACTATTTTATATTTAAAAAACCATTTGAATGATTAAAAATACAGACCAGTTTTTATCTTTTCAACTTCTCTTTTGTTAATTTTTTGTATGAGATTAAAAAAAAATTTTGTAAAGCTAATATTACCCCTTTAAAGTTTATAGTTCCAAACTATAAATTTTAATTTATAATTTATATGATTTTTTATTTTAAATTCATTTATGATGTTTCATTTTTAATAATTTGTGGGTATACTAGGAAGGCAAAAAGAAGCTCATACCATCTTTTAGTACAGTAGGTGCCATTTAGATGAAAATCTTTCAATTTTATGAGCGATTCTTTGATAAGAGTGTGACAGTGTTATTCATGAAAATATTTGCATGCTTCATTTGATGGAGACATCAGAATTCACCTATTTTTATCTTATTTGAAACAAGATTTGGTACAGATCCTAGAATAGTTAAACAACTACAACAGCTATGTGATTAATATTTAAAACATAGCTATTCTTTTTCATACTTTTTATAACGAAAATAGCCTAATTTCATAGAAACAATCATCAAAACAAAAACAAACAAAAATAGAGATAACCCTTTGGAAGACTAATGGCATTCAGAGGTTTTCAGAGCACATCTGGTTTTATCATATCAATTATAGGATTTCTATTTACTTCACCTAGCTAAGGATTGTATTTATCATAAAGAAGACAATTCATTTTTGTCAGTGTTTGGAAAGAGAGCTTGTCCTCACTCATCCCCAAAGTGACTTTCTCCTGTTTCTGAACTTGCCTGTCTCTCTAGTTAGACAATAATTAAGAAGATACATTTTTTATGGTTCCGACTTAGACCTCTGTCTGCACGCATTTGCAGACAAGAATTAAAAGCTTTATCAGCCCTTCCCCCATAGTATTGTAAAAAGGGGACCTGTGATTCAGAGTGGCAAATGCTCTTGCCACTGGTGCTTTTCCAAGTTGTACATGATCTCAAAAACCATGGTGGCGGACATGCGACACCATGAGTGCTTTTCTGCCACAATGACACTGCACCTTTTTCTAGATAGTACTTGGCATGTTTGCTTGCCGTGTCTTTTAGAGGAAAGACCCAAGGGCCATTGAGATTAGCAGGCACCTCGGCCGTGTCACCCTCTCCAGCTGGTCTGGCACCAGGGGCACTGCAGGCTGAAAAGGAAATGACTCTGATTCCGTCTGCACTAATACTGGGAGACTGGAAATGTTAAGGAAAGCGGCATCAGTCAGAGTCTATTGGACATTCACTATATATAAATGAAAGGCAACAGGGAGAAGGGAGAAGGTTTTCTGAGATTAAATACTACTTTAGTGTCCAGAGGCAGGTTCATTTGACTGTGGCTCTGCAAGAAGTTATAGAATGACCCAAAGCTTAATTATAGAAAACAAGTGACTCCACTTACCCAAATAAAATATTCCAAATGGTAAACATGACCACCTGATGTCAATGTGGGTTTGCCAAGCAATCGGCTTTCATAATTTGGGAATCTCACATCCAATTGGATCAAACTTTGTTTTGAATGAAGAAAATGTTTTAATTCAGCTGTGTGCATCCTTTTTGTTTCTTATTCAAAGACAACAAAGCACTGTTAATTTTAGAGAGAAGAGACCTAGCCAAAAGCCAAAATGAGCAGCTAGTACCACCAAATAAACATGGGAAGAAGCTCAATTTCCTATTGTAACAAAATGTTTAAATTGCCTCAGATTTAATCACTGTAATTTAGTCATTTTGTGAATGTAGGTCAGCCATCTGTTGGCAGAGATGTTTTTTATTTAAAGGGCATTTTTTTTTCACTAATAACCTTCAAATTTGCAGTCAGTTTATTCCAAAGAAGTGCAAAATTATCAAGAAACATAAATATAATTAGGTCTCCTTATATGTAGCAGAAGGAAAACCATCTACAAAGAGTTCTCTGAGCCTGATTTTAATATCAAGTCCACCCACTCTGTGCCTGCATTAGTACTTGAGAATGAAGTGGTGGTTATATCAGAAATGACTTACGTGTTTGCAGCAACTGTGAAAATCTGTTATCTTCATTCCAAGATTTTCTTTTTCTTATGTTATCACCAGACTATGTCATAAAAATTACCTCTGATACTACCACCACCACCACCACAATTTTTAAAAAAGTGAAGTGTAGTTGCTGTACAATATTGTATAAGTTACAGGTGTGTGGTATAGCAATTCACAATTTTTAAAGTTTATGCTCCATTTATAGTTATAAAATACTGGCTATGTTCCCCGTGTTGCACAATATGTCCTTATAGCTTATTTTATACGTGATAGTTTGTACCTCCTTTTCTAGGGCTCGTTTCTATACATTTCTCATTTTTATAAGTGTTTCCCAACTCACTATCTGTTAGCCAACCCAGTAAGTGCCATGGGGTATCTTTGTTAATTGAATGTTCTAGATAAATAAGCACTGCTGTCCCCATATTTTCTCTCACGAGCTCATTATCTAGGTCCTGTGAGGCCACCACTTATCAGTGAAGCCCTAGTGACTTCCCTCCCCTGATTCCATAACAAGTAAAGATCACTCACTGTATATTCAAATACACACTTCCTCCTGCTAGTTTAGTACCTCTCAGTATGGACTTGTCTCAGTTCCCCAGTCAAGCTTTCTAAAACACTTTCCAGTCCCTGCAATGTAACAGGCTCCCGGATAGGCACCGAGGTGACTACTCCATATGACCCTCACAAGCATGAGGAAAGCAAGATGGTACCCATTTTACAAATAAAGAATGAACTGACGCTCAGAGATGTGGAATAACTTGCTTATGGTGACCTAATCATTCAGTGACGAAATCAGGATTTGAAGTCAGGGCTTTTGAATTTCATATCCCATTATACTTCTGCCTCACAAGTCCATGTACGTGTCTTGAATCCAGCGCAATAAATGATTCCTCTCTCTGTCACCTCAGAGTGAACATGGCATGGTGCCACGTTCATGGGAAGTACCCACTAAATACCCTGTGATTCCATAATTCCCTGGCATTCTTCAGGTACACGATGAGTCCATGCATGCAAAACCCAACCACTTCTTCTTAATCATCCATTTACCTGGCTGTCCCCTGCATGAGGCTTCCTCTTATCTTACTCTTGTTCACAACCCCCGTTCTGACACACTGTTTCCTCTCAGTAATCAAGGGATGCAAGATAGGGGTGGTACCCAGAAAGGAGGGCAAATGTAGCCAACAGGAGAGAGGATAAGCCCCCTCCATGGTATTTGGAAAGATGAAAGTTGGTAGAAAACTCCTGACATTATCGTTAAGTTTTTCACTTAAGACATAGAGACTTTTAAAAAATAACCTTTGTGCTAGACCATAATTGTAGATGTAAATGGTCATGAGATCAGGTAGACTCTATGCAGACATCCAAAAAGTCTCTAAGAGTACTTTTGTCTGTTTGTTTTTACTGAACCACTAATATTAGCCTGCTTTGCGGTCAATTGTATCTCTCCTTAAAGATTTTTTTGGAGGCTGCTTTCCAGTTTAGCAACACATGTACGTTCTGTTTGTTGTTGAATCAGGCACTGTAAGTCCCACCAGATGTGACTATGTACCTGCCTTTCCCTTTGCATATGGATATATAGTGATCCATGTACAGAGCAACAGTAAGACAGACAGAACTTGTTCTTATGGATTGAATTGTGTGCCCCCCATCAAATATGTTGAAGTCGAAATCCTCAGTATCTGTCAATGTGATCTCATTTGGAAATTGGGTCATTGCAGATGCAGTCAAGTTAAGATGACATAGAAAACAAACTTATGGTTACCAAAGGGAAAAGGGGTGGGGGAGGGAGGGATAAATTAGGAGTTTGGGATCAACAGATACACACTACTATGTATAAAATAGATAAACAACAAGGACCTACCGTATAGCACAGGGTACTATATTCAATATCTTGGAATAACCTATAATGGAAAAGAATCTAAAAAAGAAGATTATGTATATGTGTGTGTGTATATATGTGTACATACATCTGAATCACTTTGCTGTATACCTAAAACTAACACAACACTGTAAAACAACTATACTTCAATAAAAATAAAAATGTAGCAAAAACTTTTATATATATATATATATATATATATATATATATGGTATCCTAAAATGCTATAGAATTACAAGAAAAAACATTTAAAACTGTTTAGGCTAATTTGGAGTTAATTATACAATAAACTTATATAATACTATCCTAAATAAAAGATGAGGTCATTAGGGTGGGACTTAATCCCATATGACTGGTATCCTTAAAAAGGGGGAAATTTGAACAGAGAGACAAACACATGTAGGAGAATGCCACGTGAAGATGAAGGCAGAGATCAGGGTGATGCCTCTACAAGCTAAGGAAACGCCAAAGATTGCCACCAGAAGCTAAGGGAGAGGCATGGACAGAGTCCCCTTCAAAAGCCCACAGAAGGAACCAACCCTGCTGACATCTTGATCTCAAACTTTTAGCCTCCGGAACTGTGAGATAATAAATTTCTGATGTTTAAGCCACCCAGTTTGTGGGTTCTTTGTTATAGCAGCCTTAGGAAACGGATACACTTGCCTTCCACTAAGATTTCTAGATAATGGCCTTTAATTAAATGGTTTCTGTCTCTACTTAAAATGAAAAGGGTTAGAGAAACAAAAATGAAATGATGCCTTTCATGTTTGTTTTTCTCTTTGACTTGAAGATACATATGTCTGGGTCATTTTACACAAATGTTATAAGGAAAACATTAATTTCAGAGTACTTAAAAAAAGTCATTTTTGTCGTATCTTTTGAGTACTATGCAAATAAACTGTATGCTAGCAATAGTACAGGACTGACTATTTTATTAGAGGTGATTCAAGATATAATCCTTTATTGCACAGGAGAATAAAGAGAAAATACAAGTGTGCTTGCTGGGTGGCATTAGGGTTTCTGGAAAGATGTGGAGGGCAGGGAACTAAGGGGAGGCATGGAGGCTGAGAGACCAATCTAAAAATTAATTAAAATATAGTTTTTTGCAATCACACTATTTCCTAATATCCCTTAAAGTCACTGGATGAAAGTCTGGACATATCTAAGCCCACATTTAGGAATTAATGCCTCTTCTAATCATATCACTGGTTTTACTGTCTTCAGACCTTTTGAATGAATTAAATTCATTTGCTGGGATATTTATTCTCTGATTTGAAAAATAAAAGGACCTCCTGGCTCTGAGAACCCCCTGCTCATTTTGATGGTCCTTTTCTTAAAAATGCTTTCTGATAGGTAATTTCCCTCCTTCCAAGCTTGAAGTAATGTTTATATATTTTAAAACCAAGTCTGTTTTCTGAAGTGTAATGTCAGATCCCTACTGGTCGGTGCTCTTTATTTAAGCTATAAAACTATGTAATAAACACTCATTATAACCAGGGCCTCTGGTGCTCTGGTTGCTACCTGGACAGATCTGGGTCTCAGGCAGTCTTGATTGTACCAAACTGTTGTGCTGTGTTCAGCTGTGCCATGTTCGGTTGTTATAAGGACAACCACCCTCAGTTTCCAATATATCAAGCCACTCTTCTTTCTCGATACTTTAAAACACGGCCCTTTAGCCTCAGCTAAGTCCCTCTCCCCACCCCCAAGTATTCATTGATTCACTCCATTTATTCCTATCTTTGTATATTCACGTAGGGCTGTGCCTTTGTCCAAACGCACAGATCAACAACTCCTTCCATATTTTATAAAAATCAATCCAAAATTCCTTAAGGTGAACCCAAGCCTCTTTGTCTCCCCCTTTCTTCTCTAGAGATGTCAAATGTTTGACAGGGTCCATGACAGCATGAGAAAAGGATGCTTCTCTGATTTACCCCACTCTTGTTCCTCTTTTCCCTGGCTAGAATGCTCTCAGTCCTTAATGTTTCCTACAGTTGTTTCTTCCAGTTTCAGGGAGGTCTACCTTCTTTCCCCAATCAGATTATAAACCACTAGAGGGCATGGAATAGGTCCTTCTCTTCATTTGAACTCCTTATAGAGCTAATAGAGCTGCCCATGCTTCAGTATTCAATGAATGCCTGAAAAAGAATATTGGATTAAATTAACTGAATTCTAAAGTTTTCACCAACACAGAAAGCATGTCTATAGTATTTCTGCTTTCACGGCAAAAGTAGGAGTGATGGTAAAGTCAATTTTGGTGGCTCTTCTTGACAGGATAATCATGATGACACGGATGTTGATATCAGCTGTGTGCTCTTGCTCGGGTTTCTAATGCACTCCACTCCTCTGTACTTGGGGCTGGTAATAAATACTTCACCGTTGACACAAAGCATTTAGCAAAGGAGCTTCAGCTTAGAAACTAGGAAGATCCAAAGGCTTGAAAATAGAGTCTCTACTGTAAACCTTGTCTAATTATGGGCACCTAGTAGGTACTCAATAAATGTTAACAATACATGGACGAATATAAGGCTAGAACCTCCACCGACGACAAAAGCACAGACCAAGGACCATTCATTTTCAGTAAGCCAAAGATTCTTATTTTTTTCTAATATTTTTGTATTCTTGAAAAAAGAAGATAGATAATGAAATTGCCTTCAAACAGCTCTCTGAAATATGACTTGGAGAGCTTCAGAAATTTTCTTTAATATCCTAAACTGAATCCATTTGTCCCTTTTAGAAAGAGACATTAAAATACAACCACTTGAACAGACAACACAGAGTACTCTTGTCTCTGAATGCTTCTCTGCATTTACACAGTTCTCTGAAATAACAGGCCCTTCACTGTCCCCTTCGCTGACAAATGGGTGATAAAGTGACATCTCTCTAATGATTCAATACCTGAAAGATATTTATGTAGTTCACGGTGTTGAATACATGTGTTGTGTGTTTGGGTCGGGGGGTGTCCATTGACCCAATTGGCATAAGTTGACTGTTAGTTTCTGGTGGTCTTTTAAAAGTCCTCTACTTAATGTTCTGTGTTTCCTCATCACCAACTTTGTCATTCCTTATTGTTTTCCAATTTGGAAAAGAAAATTGTACATATTTAGGGAGCAGCTGCAACACATGTCTTATTCATCACATGCCACCATTCTGTTTCTCAAGCAGTCTGACTGCAGGTTTCAGTGATCACATAGGTAATGGGGCATTTGGGATTTCTGGAATAAAGCTATCTGTGTCCCCATAACCCATATCCCCAGATCTCCTCAGCATTCTGATATTATATTCGGTTTGCTCTAATCCAGATGGTTTTAGCTGTAGTTCCTTCATGTGTTTCCTGGGTTCACCCTGACCTTGCCTGAGGAACTCCCCCACAGCCTCAAAGGCAGAGAATACACTTTTTTCCCCCAGAAAACTCTAAAGAAGCTGATTCTTCTCCCAAACTTATTAAGGGGCAGAAATAATGGAACAAAGTTGACTGCTTAATATCCATTTTTAACACAGTCCAGGAAAACAATCACTTCACACACACACACACACACACACACACACGATAACTTAGGTGAGTTTACAAATTCTTTAAATCAAGATACTCTTTCACTTGTTTCCCTGACACTCACGGTCAGCCTTCTGACACTTACATCGACCAGCATCTCCTTTCCGGGGGGAGAAAAAGGAGACAGTGGCTCCTCTCTTTAATACAGGGGAGCCAAGGAAATGCACCTGTAGTGGAGAATGAATATTCTAATGCTTCCGAACCTTTTGGTGAAGGTGAAGGGGGCTTGTTGAAAACATTGCTGTGAGCAGATGGGCCCCTGAAACCATCTGCTATGAAGCAACTAAATGTTCAATGATGCGTTACAGAATTATTTAGCTCTCAAAGATGCTGAAACTAGTTAGTAATGATGGCATCTGTACCGAGAGCAAACAACCTATTTATATATGATCTATTACTTCATAAACTGTTTGGAGACCCTCCCTTCTTAAAGAAGCAGCAGGCTTCTTGATGGCAAGGTATAAAATTGTTACCGAAAAAGTCGTAAATTATCATCTTAAAATTAACATCCATTTTCCTTCTTTAGGTTAAGTCAACTTTTTGCTGAGCCCAATTTTTTCTCATTCCTCATTAAAAGTATAGCTGACTGAGATTATTTGATACCACTTAAAAGGAAACAAAGTATGTTTTCATTTCTACAAATCATAACCGCTAGATATTTTAATATCTATATAAATGCATCATCTTTTCCAAAATTTCTATTATAAAAATATGTACCTTTTATTAAAAAAACTAGACAAATAAAAATAGAAAAAAGAAGATATTTATCAAAGACAATCACTATTACTACTTTTGGTGTATTTTCTTCAGCTCTTTTTCCGTACTTAGTTTGAAAACAAACAACTAAATTTAGTTCCATAATCCTTCAAAAGTATGTGTCTTCTCCCAGAGACCTGGTTTTGTGATACAGGACTTAACAGCATATTCTCTTTATTCATGGTCTCATGAAAATACAGAAAATTCAAACTGGTTTATTCACATAAAAGAAAACTATTCACAATAAAACAGAACAAACTAATAATATACACAATGACATGGATGAAGCTCAAATACATTATGCTAACTAAAAAAAAGCCAGACCAAAAAGGCTACATGCAGTGCAGTTGCATTTATATGACATTCTGGAAAAGGCAAAACTGTAGAACAAAGAGCAGATCAGTGGTTGCCAGGGGTTAAAGATGAAGAAAGGGTTTGACTAGAAAGAGAAAGGATGAAGGATTTTTTTGAGGGATGGTAGAATTGTTCTGTATTTTGATTGAGGTAGGGGTTACATGACTGTATGCATTTGCCAAATGCATAAAACTGCACACTGAAAAGAATAGATTTGACTTTATGTGCATTAAAAAAGAAATGTTCAAAATATTATTCAGAGGAGTATACACCATAGAAGTCATCAGGTCTCAGCTTTACACTTGCTTAAGAAAATGGATTGATTCATTCAACGATGATTTATTGAGTGCTACCGTATTGCAGGCACTGGTGGGTCCTGAAGGCAGAGCAGGGATTAGACAAAACACCTTCATTCAGGGAGCTTGTATCCTAGTGGGGAAGGACAGTAAGCAAAATAACTTATATTGGATCATGGTGAGTGCTTTAGAGAAAAGTGAAGCAGAGAAGAGGAAGCAAGAAGAGGCCGTCTTTGAGAAGGTAACATTTGAACAGAGTCTAGGAGGAAATGAGAGGATGACCGTGTGGCTATGTGGGAGAACACCAAGGAAGGGCCCCAAGGTCCCGAGAAAGAGTTGTGCTTGGTGCAATCCAAGGAGAGACGGGATGGCTGGCTTGAAGGGCTGGGAGGGAAAGCAGTGGGAGATGAGGTCAGAGGGGTAAGGGGGAGTTAGTGAGGATTCTAGACAAATGTAAAGATTTGGCTTTACTCTGCATGAGGCGTGCTATTGGAGGTTTTCGAGTAGAGGAGCACTATGATCTTAACTGACACTGAAATACATAATAGGGAAGAACAAATCTGACTCCATGTTGGCTCTGTTTCTTTTACTTTAACCTTTGTATTCTATTGTTTTTGCTACAAGTTAAGAATGTTGCCTCCCCGTGGTCCAGTGGTTACTAAGTCATTACTAAGACTTCACCTTCCAATGCAGGGGGTGCAGGTTTGATCCCTGGTTGGGAGCTAAGATCCCACATGCCTCCTGGCCCAAAAACCAAAACATAAAAAAACAGAAGCAATATTGTAACAAGTTCAATAAAGACAAAACAATTTTAAAAAATAGTATGTTGCCTTTAGCTTAAAATATACACGAGAGCCCATTCTCAAGGCTCTGACCTGTAAAGGTATAACAGTCTTCCATTCATATAGAGATAAAAAGTTGCAGAACAGAGAATAACATGTCTTGTTTACAAGGTTTACAAGAACATCATGACCAGACCTACTTGGACAGCTGCCAGAACAAAGGATTCTGACACCAGGAAGTTTGCAACAGCTAACCACACCCTTCCCCTTTTAGTATAAAAGAAGCCTGAATTCTAACAAGGGGAGGACAGTTCTTTGGGACACTAGTCCACCTTCTTCTCAGTCTGCTGGTTTTCCGAATAAAGTTGTTATTCCTGTTGAGTTCCTCAACAACTCGTCTCTTGATTTATTGGCCTGTCGTGCAATGAGCAGTATGAGCTTGGGACTCGGTAACAAAAAAGAGATCAGTCTGGCTGCTTGTGAATATAGAATGAATGGTTTGGGTGGGGATGGGTGGGTGGAACGAAAGAGGGAAACCAATCAGGAGATGAGTACAATCCATGAAGAGACAGGGTGGCTTTGGACTGAGGTGGTAGTGGTAGAGTTGATGAAGAGTGATTGGATTTGAGATACATCTGGAATTAAAGGTAATAGAATTTCATCACACAAGGGAAGTAGAGTGTGAGAAAAAGAGAGACATCAAGGAGGACTCAAGGTTGGATTGATGTTAACTATACATTATATGTTATATATTATGTGTTAACTCTTGATGGATTTGCTGTTAACTATAGTGGGGAAGTCTGTAGGAAGAACAGGTTTGGAAGACAAAATTATGAGTTCAAAACATGAGCTTGTTTTTGAATTTGTTGCATTGAAATGTGGACTTCCAAGAGGAGATGTCTGGTAAATAGTTTGATATATGAGTTTGGAGTTCAGGGGAGATATCCAAGGAGGAGATATAAATGTGGATGTTGTCAGTGTATATAGATGGTATTTTAAGTCATGGGACCCATTCAAATCATTTTCCCTAACAAAGGAGTGGCAGGCACCCTTGCAAAACAGAACACAGGTCTAAGCTTCCATATACTTCCCCCCAACCCCCCAGAAATCTCAACAAGAAGCATGAAGTCAGCTTTTCCAAACATTTAACCTGAAAGTGAGAAATCAGCCTTGAAATGATAGCAGTGGAAGCTTCTTCCTCTCCTTTCATATCCTGCTTCCTGAGATGTTCCCTGTGTAATAATCCCTGTTACGCAAATATCCCGTATTAACAGCAACAAAAGGTTGCAAATACCCAGCGGTGACTATATTGTGAGGTCACCTAGGAATTTGCAACTTCTATATGTGATATATATATATATATAGGGGATGTTTGATTTCAGACAGTTTTTAATTAAAATCATTTTCATTTGCTTAGGTATAGGATTATTTAGAAGTAAAAATGTAGCAAGAGCTTGGAATAGGCATATAAACAAAATTTTTACTGTGTAACTATGTTTAAAGTGTACATTTACACAAATGGTATATGTAAATGAGAAAAATGAGCATTTACTTCCGAATCAGTAGTTAACAAGAGCTTTTTATATTTAATTCATTTTTATAAATTAGGTATGTTTATAAAACTAGTTTTTAAAATGATTAATTTTATGTATATCATCGCAAAATAATATTCTGAAGAGAGTATTAATCTGTGTTAACATTTTCAGTATTAATCTGAAAAACATGGGAAATACTCTTTGTTGAATTAATGATTTTAATTTCTGCCTCTCCTGAGCTTACCGAATTAAAATGACACTTTTTTCTGCCCACACAATTTGAAAGCATTATCTTTTACTGAGAAAGTTTTCTCTGCTAAGAGATCATCTGAATTTAATCACCAAAGGTTCTTCCAAGTTGGGGCAAATAGTTCTCAATTAATTAATCAATCAAATATTTATCAAGTAACATCTGATAATTCTAACATTCAGTTGCCTTGCATTTTGCTTCTTGCTTTTAGAAATTTTTGTGACTGTGATTTTTCTCCTTCCTGCATTACCGGACACAATACCTTTGTATCACCAAATACAATACATTTCTCAGGTATTGCCGAGTTGATGCTTAATTTTAATTTTTATTAATTTGATTAAGGTGTTTTAATATACAAAAACATTCGTCTATATAAAAAATCTCAGAAGTCTTGAGCATTCACCATTTTTATCTTATTAGAAATGAACTTTAAAAACTCAATTCTTTCATTGAAACTACAAATTTGCCTCATTTTATAAAGAAATTTTAAAGCAACAGAAAAGTTAAAAATACTATACAACTAGCCTCCTCTCGCCGCCCTCAGAATTAAAAATATTAAGAAAATATTTCTTAAAGGAAATAAGCGTCCTCCCCCCTGCCCCCAGTTTGTCTGATGGGTCTGTTTCATTTACTTTTGTGTTTGTATTATATTGTCGCAAAAACAAAGTTCCTGAAATACAGGTGATGAACCTGAAGTGAAATCCACATGTGATACCTCCAACAGGTTCCCCCAGACTACAGAGGTGAAACACAAGCTCCCCTGTCTTCCCTGACGCAGGCTCCTTCCAGCTCCACATCACCTGCCAATCAAGGAGTCAATTCACTAGTCGTTCAAGGAGAGAGGCACAATCAGCCACTTAATGACAGCCAGATGGCACCTGCCTTTCATGAACTGTGTTCTGAAGTCAAAGTCTGCCTGGGACTAGGCTCGGTGTTCTACCCCCGGGTAATGATAAGATGTTTTTGTATTCAGTGTAAGTTGTAAAGGCTCACGCGTCCCCCAGGATGCCCTCGCCCACCCGCTCTGTGAAAAGAATACGGTTCTCCAGCATCCAGTGATGGGATATAAACAAAGTGGTTTCTGGTCATTAAAATAAGCAACCTCACTTCCTTCTTTCCAATCTGATTTCAGAATAAGATGTTAATTGGCCCTGCAAACGAGGTAGGCAGATTTCAGGGGTAAATCGCCAGCCTGCATTTCCAACAGCTGAGAAACGGTGCTGACATTCAAGTACGGACTGATGTGCATTTCCTCATACGAGTTTACCAGAGCTTTCAACCTTGACCTGAAGGGAACACCTTTTCTGGACGTGACAGGTAATTTAGCCTTCTCGCTAAGTTCTGGGGCTCTCTGGTGGTGAATTATGTATGGTGCTTCTATGATACAGACACCTGTCCACTGAGAGCCAAACCAAAGCTGATAGATTCCTCTTAAAGACCTTAGATTAGGTATAAACTACCTTTTTCCCCCAAGAAAAGTCGTCATGATGCCAATCACCTTGCTTTTTCTTTCCTCCCGTGATATCAGGGATCTGAGAGAGGCCTAAAACAAACTGAACAATGTTTGCTTCTATAAAATGATTCTTTGGGTAGCACCGCAGTGTCTTTTTGTTGCCCCACTTTTCTGAAACCGTCAAAAACCCTTTTATGTTGGAACAATAAACTTGTGAATTATGAATCACCCATGTTTGTCCCCCAACCCTGGCTCTTAAAATAATTCACTAAACTGTATCATTGAGTGTGCTCTATTAATTAAATCAGAGTTTCCAGCAAGGTTGCCAGCCAGTTCAAAAGCAGCCTTTGGACTAAAAAAAAAAACAAAATTACATCACACTATTTTCTTGGCTTAGGTTTTAATTTGGGACAGGTAAATCAAATGTTTTGGATCTGGAGAATAGGAAAAGAGTAATGTCAATGACACTGCAAAAATCCTGGGGGATATAAAAAGAGGCTAGAGAAATAGACATTTATGAAATGGTTTAAAGCTCATCGTGGCTGGTGGAGAAGGAGGGACAGGGTTCTCCTGAATAAACTTCATGTTTATGTCTCACTCAAATGGTCCCTCGCCAGCCAGACTTTGGCCAGGACATCATCTGGTATCAATAGAACTATCTCAAGGGCAACTGAAATGGTCCAGGGAATTTGGTGCCCTGGGGAAGACCCTTTGAGATGCTGTTTTTGTTGGTCACTGTTTATAGCGCTGGTGGTAACATAAAGGAGCGAGACCCTCCCACACAGGAGCAAATCTCTTTCTGAAACATGATTTGAGGCTGAAAATTTGCTTGGAGCTCTTGCCATGAGCTGTTCAGCCCAGTACTAACCTTTTACCATGTTTTCCCTCCTGGCATTGAAAAGATAAAGCCGACTCTTCTCTGTAGCAGTGGCCACTTGCCCACTTCCTACCCAGGAGAGCTCAGCAAGGGAAATATGGTCACCTTCTGACTCAAGGGCAGGCAGGTCCATATCCATTAAAGATGGGATGTAAATGGGGAAAAAAATCTCCTGGGAGGAACCCGTCACACAGCCACTGTGCTCCGGGGCCCTTGCTGGAGTGCAGACCGAGAATCTCATTAGGAATCTAATACAATAAAGACATGCAGATCTTAAGGGTGTGGGGTAGAGTGCAAATCAAATTAGCTTCATTACTTTATTCTGCACCTCGCAGCGCTTCTGCCAGTGGACAATTGCATTAGATCAGCGAGGAGCTCAAAAGGCAAAAAAACTCCCTGGAAATTCATTGTCTGAAGCAAGACGAGGGGGGCAGAGGAGACCTGGGAGGAGAAGGCAGTGGTGACTTGTGTTGATCCAAGACATAAATTTCGTACATCTACCCACACTGGTGCTGGGCCCTTTGCTTTGCTTTTCCAACTCCCAGGTCGATGTCTTGTTTTATGTTGGTCATGGGAGATGGGGCAGAGAGGCCTAAAGTGAGAAGAATGAAATCAGTGTCCCTACCTCTAACTTGGCCCTTGAGTCATTTGAGCTTTGAGAGTTTTGCTTTGACACTCTTGATATTTCAGAAGACCCTTAGAATTATTTGAGTAAATACACGAAAATGTTGCCGAAATGTCTCTAGACTTCTTGTCGATAACTGAAATGGAGGAGAAATGTTCAGGAAGGGAAATGTAAACATATTTGGCCAAAAAATAGGTGGCATGTGTATCTTGACAAGAGAGAAACTACAGCTGGAGACATTCTTGTTTTTGTATTATGAATTAAACTGCAGATAAATATGACAGCAAAGTAAGCTGCACCATAATTCAATATATATTATATTTATTTAACAAGTAGTTAATTGAGGTAATAGGAGTTGGAGGTGGGCAAAACTGAATGACATGTACCAGAAATTAAGGAAATGCTCCCAACAAAACAAAACAAAATAACAATAACAACAACAAAATAACAGGGGCTTTTTCCTTTTCGTAAAAAAGGATACAGGAGCCAAGTGAAAGAGCTCCCAATGGTCGAAGCTGGAACACTTCGAGCAACAAAATAAAATACTCTAGGATTATAACCTAAGGTATAAAATAAATAGCTAAATATCCACAAGTCCATACTGATATTAATTAATAAATGGGGGAGGAGAGACACATATCCTGTGTAGCAGAATTCCAAATAATTTATGCAGAAACTCCATCCTCAGGGAAGTAGAGAATAAACTCCACCTGGGAAGTGTGAGTCTTAAAGCGACTTCCTTCCAAAGAGGACAGTAAGAAAGAGGGAAAAAAGACCTATTTCACTGTGGAGAAATCTGACAAACACTTCCTCAGCCAGTTGATCTAGGTCAACATTGACAGTGATGTCATGTTGACAGTATGTATCCTTGATGTATTATGATGAAAATGGCACGTTAACTCTGTGATCATTCTCCTAAAAACCGCAGCCCCAGACTCATCATGAGAGAAACAGATAAATTCCAATAGATGGGCAGCCTCCAAAATTCCTGACCACAACTTCTCTGTCATGGTCAATGGAAACAAAGACAGTCTGAGAAACTGTCACAGCCAAGAGGAGCCTAAAGAACCACGATGACCAAATGAAACATGGTGTCCTGGATGGGATCCTGGAAGAGAAGAAAGACATTAGGTAAACGTAAGGAAATCTAATAAGGTATAGACTTATCAACTGAAAAAAAATGCACAACATGATAGTTGTGAGTTAAGTTTTTTTTTTTTTTTAATTAATTAATTAATTATTTATTTAATGGCTGTGTTGGGTATTTGTTTCTGTGCGAGGGCTTTCTCTAGTTGTGGCAAGTGGAGGCCACTCTTCATCACGGTGCGCAGGCTTCTCACTATCGCGGTCTCTCTTGTTGCGGAGCACAGGCTCCAGACGCGCAGGCTCAGTAATTGTGGCTCACGGGCCTAGTTGTTCCGCGGCATGTGGGATCTTCCCAGACCAGGGCTCGAACCCATGTCCCCTGCATTGGCAGGCAGATTCTCAACCACTGCGCCACCAGGGAAGCCCTAGAGTTGTGAGTTAAGTTTTATTTGGGGCAAGATGAGGACTATAGCCTGGGAGACAGGATCTCAGAGAGCTTTGAGGAACTGCTCCCTAGGGGTTGGCGGAGGTGGGTCAGCATATATGTGATTTGGGGGAAGGGGGATATATGCAATCCAGCACACATTTTGGCAGAAGGTTGTTGCTAGTCTCGTGAAGGTTCCTGCTAATCATGAGGAGCAGATGTCTCTGTTAGTGACTTTGGTGCTTTTCTAGATATGAGAAGATGCAAGAATTTGGGCTTATAAAATCTTCTCCTGAAAATATCTATCTAAAGGCCTGTTCTGCCAGTTTTTCCCAGAGCACAGAGTGCCTCAGTCCTGATCTCCACCCTGAACTCCTTTCAGGTTGTGTTGAAGGCCAGTGGCTAGTGACTTAGTCCTTGCTGAGACAGATGGCAAGTGCCAATTTTTAGTTTGCAGACTGTAGTTATTAATAATTTATGAATATTGGTCCATTATTTGTCACAAATGAACCATCCTAATGTAAGATATTAATAAGAGGGGAAACTCGGTGCTTGGGTATATAGGAAAGCTCTGTACTATCTTCTCAATTTTTCTGTAAATCTAAAACTGTTTTAAAAAATAAAGTCTATTTTAAAAAGTGAATAATGTGGCTGTGCTCTCAAAGAACTTTCAGTCAAGTGAGAAATAATTCAGAGACTCTACAATAAATTCCTTTCCCAGGAAAGTTGGTGCTCATCAGAAAATCAAACCCCTAGAGTATTGCCAAATTGAACTTATGGAAATTAACCGTAAGCTTTAAAAAATTAGGGACTAGTTACCACTGACATCAGCTGAAACTACTTTGTTGTTTTATTCTCTAATTGCAAAAGAAAGGTTGTAAAAAATCCACTGATGAGGGGTTTTTGGTTTGTGTGTTTGTTTTTAGGTCATATTTCACCGTGTAACTATTAATGGAACACTCTTCACACAAACCAATAAATGGCATATAGTATTATCCAGCGGTCACACGTGTTTCTCTCTTTCCCCCTTCTCACTCTCACACACACATATAACACTTTATCCCCCAGCCCTTCACTCGACTCTGAAGATAATTGTAGTTGATCCAGTCACCTCTTGGGTCAAAGGCCCATCTGGAATTCCAGGCAATCCATTCATCTACAGATCAATAGATACATACTGACAATCAACTTTGTGCAGTTGCTAAGAGCAATACAAAAGAGAACAGAACATACACAGTTAAAGAAAATCCTAAGACAAAACAGGAAATGCCACACTTTTGTGGTTCATCTGCCAAGAACTGGGAGAACCAGTATCACCATTTCTAGACTCTTCAGGGGTACTGCAACTTCTCAGTTCAAGGTTTTACAGAAAAAGGATGAACTTGAGCCAGGCCCTGGAAGAATATAGGATTTGAATAAGGTAGGAAAATGGGAGCGCAGGAAGAGTATGGCATAGAGGTATGGGGAAGGGATAACATAAGAAAGAGGGAATATTGTGACTTGAAGAGAGTGAGAATGGGTAGTTGAAGCTGGTATTGAGGGAAGACGACGGAGGCCACCAAGAAGTTTTGATGATTGTATAGTCACTGGGAATTAGAATTTGTGGATCTATCAAATATCAGCACTATACCCTTAAGAATTCTGTGGTTGGGCCCTGCATAAACCATATTGGGACAAATTTGTTTCTCATAGGACAAATTGTCTCATGAATGTATATACAGATATATATATATATTTTTTAAAAAGAATATATATATATATATTACTGTATTTATATAGTAAGCTACATAATAACTTTGGTGATGAAGTTTCAGAAATTCTACAATTTATTTTATATTATATTATATTATATTATACTATAAATTACATTATATTCCATGGCACTTAACTAGTCATTCCAGAGTGAGCAATCTGATATACAGGGTGTCCCTAGAGTGTACAGAACCTGGGACAAATATTTTTATGGGGCTCCTGACTATACAAACAATCTGATTAGAAAATTCATGAGCCCACGTGAGATATAGTGGTTTATCAATGAAGATTTAGAATAATGGGTAGGGAAGAGGCACTTACATATTTGCTTACTGTTCAGTCAGGGCTCATGGAGATTCTCCTTAGTGTACAGGTATCACCAATTCCTGTTCAAGCCCAGAAACCATCACTTTGTGTTTTTTATTGTCAAATGCTCCATTCCAAGCTAATTTCATATCTAAAAAGTAGCAATGCTGTTATTACTCATAGTGTCATGGTTCTTCAGAACCTGTTTGTATTGAAACTATATAGATCATTTTTGCTTCTGCAGTTCCCTAATACCATTTATTCAATGCTCTTCACATCATCCATGGAGTCACCATGAATGCCGGTTAACAGTGATTCTCAAAGGTTGTTACCATGCTTCTTTGAGGATGACCGCAGTCGCAGGACATAAGAGTAGGCAGGAAAACGTGAATAACATTTTATTTTCTGGTCATGTGAAATTTACCAGTCAGAATTTTACACATAAACAGATCTAATCACGACTGCCCTTGAACCTTTGGCTGTCATTTCTGCCTTCCTAGAATGTGGTCCCTCAGTGTTGACCACAGCCCTCCTTCTTTGCTGCACCCCGTGGGCGCTGCGAGAAGAGCGATCCAGTGCCCACGAGGAATGTTTTCTGTTTCTCTTGAAGATCACCTCGGGAAGGCACGCTGTTGGGAGAGCCTGTTGGTCTGGCTGGGCAGCGACCACCCCAGGACTGCCTGGCATGTGGCACGGAGCTTGTGAAGAGGTGGGTGACCATCCTGAGTGCCGGGGGCAGAGGGTGCACAGGACGCTTTGTCTTTAGCAGAGAGGAGAGCCTTTATCTCCTCCTTCCATCCTATATGAGTGAGCATCACTGCACTCAGCATGTTGTCACCATCCTGGCTGCCCAGTTTCACGGGCAGAGCATCAAAGAGCGCCCCAGAGAGAGAAGAAACACGTGGGTCCCTGCCTGGGCTCCGGGCACCCTGCCTGGTCCCAGACAGGAGAGATAGACCTTGGAAATTTCCAAGAAAGCACCTCCGGAATGGGGGCGGGGAAGCGTTGGGCTGTTGCGGGCTAGATGGGGGCAAGGACTCCCTTGCCTTGATCTAAAGATAGGAAACCTGAAATTCGCAACCATCTTTTTAAAAAGTGGTTTAACAGCAACAATTAAAAAAGCTCACCATTGATTTATTGTTATCATAATGGATTTTGTCCTGTATGAAGGTGTTAATTTAACCCATAGATAGGGCCGATTTTTGTTGGGTTTCCCAGAAACATTAGAATTCGGACAGAAATTAGTGGCAAATGTTAGAACAATACATTGAGTTTGGATTAAGGGCATACAAGGATTTCTGGATGTGACTGAGGACCTATGTTGCCCTGGCTGCTGTCAACAGTCATCTTGACCCTGGATGAAGCTGTCGAAACACGAAACCAACACAGTAAGGAGGGCAGAACTCTGAAAATTCCAGCAACAAGAGCTGGTTTCTTGATCACACCGAACCAGAGGTTTAACTTACCTCTGGACTTTTGAATTATGTGCATTGCCACTGGATCCTTTTTTATCCTTAAGCCAGTTTGAGATGATTTGTTTTATTACTTAAAATCATAGAGACCCTCATTGGTAAAAGCACTTGATTGCAAAAACACCAAGCTGGAGTTCTCATGCTAAGAATAAAATAGCAATAAGCAGAAAGTGGATATGCAGCCAACAGAAACTCTGGAAACTAGGGAGAGGCTCCTGAGGGTCCTTTATAGAATAATTCTGACATATCCAGAAAGAAATGGGTAACATGATTCTGGATGTCATTGTACTTTTAGCAAAGTGCCATCAGCCTTCATTAATTAAATTCTTTCCATGTCATTTCTATCTTTCCTGACTATCCCTAGAACTCATTGACTGTATCATATTTGGGGATTTGATTAAATGTTACCTTTTCTTTTTCCCATACTGCTCCAATTTATGTGTATTCTTTCTCCAAATAGATTACAATTATCTTGTATCAGGGTCTGTGGTAGGCAGCTTTCAGGGAGGGTCCTCAATGACCCCCCCTCCTTTTATTCACAACCTTGTGTAATCCCCTCTTGAGTGTGGGCTGGCCTGGTGACTTGCTTCTAACACACAGAATACAGCAAAAGGGATGGAGTGTCACTTCTGTCTTAGATTATACAAGACTGAAGGTTCTGTCTTGCTAGACTCCTGTTCTACAAAGGGAGAATATCCAAAGTTTTAAAATGTAATACAAAAGGGATCATTTTTTAAATGTCATGGGCTGGCTTCTAAACCGTAATAAAATATGACTGACAAGAATTGTCTGGCTCTCCTTTATTTCTCTCTGAGTCTGCAGGTAAAAAGATCATCTTGGTAGTGTATGTCAGTATCCACCTTTTTATCACACCTTAAGATTGTCCCTTAGGGACTGGCTGAGGGAAAAGCATACATTTCCCAGTGTTTCCCTCTGTTTTCTTTATTTGTTTGCCTCCCCCCAGCCTCACGCTCCCCACTCCCACCCCGCCAAAGCATTTGTGTCACTCCATCCCTGCAATTGGCTGTCTCTTAACTTCTGAACTGAACTTCTGAAGGAGTTTAAAGGGGAGATGAACTGACAAGGAGATTTGCTTGTCTCAAAGCTTGGCTCTGCCTGCCTTTAATTAAAAATGGTATTGATTTTTCTCTGTTCTAATGACAGGCACTAGTCTGCCCTCCCTGTGTTAGTCACTGACAGTTTAAGTATGAAACAAAGGGCATTTATTCAGCACTTAATGTGAAATTATCACTGATTAAAAAGTGATTTATCATAAGAACTACATCTGTGTAGGCGTTGTTTTTTTTTTTTTTTTTAAATGTTCACTTTAACCAGAGTTTGGAAGGTGTAGCTGGATGATTGGAACAGTTCTCTCCTCCTCTTATTCAGTTCTCCTTCCCTGGTTTTAGTGCAAAAGGAAAAACAAAATTTCCACTGAATTCAGGACTGACAAACACGGGAGGGAAAAGAATTTTATTGTATTTTTTAAATTTGTACTGGAGTACAGTTGATTTACAATGCTGTGTTACTTCCTGCTGTACAGCAAAGTGATTGAGTTATACATATACATATATCCACTCTTTTAGATTCTTTTCTCATATAGGTCATTACAGAGTATTGAGTAGAGTTCCCTGTGCTATACAGTAAGTCCTTATTAGTTATTTATTTTTCTTTCTTTTTATTTAATTTAATTAAATTAATTTATTTATTTATGGCTGTGTTGGGTCTTTGTTTCTGTGCGAGGGCTTTCTCTAGTTGCGGCAAGTGGGGGCCACTCTTCATCGTGGTGCGCGGGCCTCTCACTATCGCAGCCTCTCTTGTTGCAGAGCACAAGCTCCAGACGCACAGGCTCAGTAGTTGTGGCTCACGGGCCTAGTTGCTCCGCGGCATGTGGGATCTTCCCAGACCAGGGCTCAAACCCGTGTCCCCTGCATTGGCAGGCAGATTCTCAACCACTGCGCCACCAGGGAAGCCCTAGTTATTTATTTTATATAGAAGTCAGACCTGAGCGTGTCCCACAAGTCAACTGGTGAGTTGCCAAGTTGCCTTCAGGGAGCAAAACACAGAACTTTTCCAGGACTACATTCTTCTCACGCCTGTCCCTACTCTTTTCCTGTTTCACATAGTGTTTGACACTGCAGAAATTGACGCAACATCCAAGATGGAAAAACAGTGCTAGGAGGAAGTTTGCAAGGAAGATGTGAGAACAAGGGGAGGAAGTGATGCCCACATAATGCAGTCAACCGTTGATAACCTGTATGAGTTCAGCTCTTTTCCAGCCACGATTTGGCCCAGTCTGTCCTTTTTCCTGGGATGAGTGGTAGTGCATGTTTTTTGGTTAAGAACACAAGCTCTAGTGACCTTGAGCCACTATTTAATCTTTTTGTACCTCACCTTCTCCACCTTCAAAATGGGTTTAATAGTATCACCACCATGTAGGGTTAATGGGAATATTAAACAATGACAGTATTAAGCAAAACAATTAGAATAGTGTTTGATACATAACAAACAGCCACACATACACATATTACTAGAATTCATTACATATAAGACACTATTGTAAGAGACATCTTGATTTCACGTATGTTAACATATTAAAAAAAAGTCCCTATTGGAATTGATGAAATACTATAGGTAATTACTGTTGATAATGCTGATTTATTTACAACGATGACCTCTCATCAAAAAGTGACAAGATAACCAATGCTGTGGACTTTCATAAATACCCATTTCAAAATAGAGTTGGTAGTTAATGCTGCTGCCTGCTACCTCATTTTATCCTCAGTGGTGTGGGATAGTACAGATTCATGGATTTTGGTATTAGAAAGGCCTGAATCCCCACTCAGGCTCTGTCACCCACCAGAAGCATGTCCCTGATAAAGTTATTTCCCCCTCTAAATCTCAGTTGGGTATAGCAATGCCCACTTCACAGTGTTCTGGATAACCTCTCAGGCAAACTAGCTTGGCATAGGGCTCCACCAAAGTAGGGTACATGTCAACATTTCTTGAAAATTGCTTATACTATATAACATATAAATATATTTAAATTTCAGAGTAACCAATGCAGAGGACATTAAAACTTTATTGAACTACATTATACTTACTTTGTTATTCAGAATGTTCAAAACCTTACACACAGTGGTATAGTGGAGGAGGAAAGGTGAGCACTGCAATATTTTTAGGATATAGGGCTTCCTCAGGTCTTAAGTCAGTGCTGTTTCAATTGGTGGTGTTCAAGAGAAATAAAGAGAAATACATGGCAGCTATAACATAGGGATTGGTATATAGTTTCTTGTGTCCCCTTTATACTGCCTTTATTTTGCAATTGAAGCAGAAATGAAAACAACTTGATGACTTTCTAAATATCCTAGAGTTTATTAGCAGCAGAACTTGTAGGAAAGCCCAAATGTTATAAACATCAAGACAAAGTTTCCTTCCACTAAAGCATAGAAAGGTGGTGACTTGCTTTTTTAACATTAAATGACAGCAAGGACAAAAGGTGAGATGCATTATTAATTTAGAGGGCAAGCCCCACTTATGGATAAATTTCTTGCATAGTATTTATCAGAGCAACATCATATATGTTTCTGATAATAGTGAAAAAATAATTCACTATCTTTCTATGTCTGTGTTTCTTGGGGGAAATCCCCAAAGATTGTAAAATTAAGGGGAAAAGAATAAGTTCACCAGGTTTCCTACCAAAAAAATAGTTCCCTAAGATAAGGAAGCATGAATATGAGACTGGGTGATGGAAAGTAAAGAGAAAAAAGAAGGCCCAACATTGAGAAGCCATCAAGAACAAAAATGTCCCTGAGATTACTAAGAGAGGAAGGAAGACAGAATTAGGGAAAGAAAGAAAAACATCAAGAAAATAGAAGGCAATTTAAGAGCAATACAAATGGAGAAAATTCATTCATTATTCACAAATATTTATTGTGTAACTACTATGTGCTAGATTGTTTTCTATGTACTTTGGATACATCACTGAATGAAATAGACAAAGATTTCTGCTTTGTGGAGCTTATAATATAGCAGGAACATGCAGGGAATAAAAAAATAGGTATAATACATATGTATATAAAACTATATTGAATATTATGTGATCCATAATAAGGAGAAACATTAGTCAATAGTAATGTACCAGAAATGAAATAATGAAATTAGCAGGCAAGACAAATAAATCATCTATTATAAGTATGTTCAAAGAGTTAAAGGAAAACATGAACATATGAGAGAAATGGAAGATAAAATAGGAACTTCTAGAAATAAAAAAATAAAGTAAATGAAAGGTAAAATTTAAAAAATCAAAAAAGATTTTCAGATTAACAGCAAACTAGATACTGCAGGAAGAGAAAATCAGTTAACTTGAAGACATAGTAATAAAAATTAGCCAAACTGAAACAAAGAGAGAAAAAGTGAAAAAAAATCCCCAAACATTAGTGACCTTTGGGACAATATGTGGTGTTTTAACATGAGTGAAATCAGAGTGCCAGAATGAGGCTTTAAAAAAGATAATAAAGAAAGAGGTAAACTTTTTTTTTTTTATAAAATTATGGACAAAATTTAATGAAAAATATCAACCCACAGTCAAAGAAAACTCAATGAACCCCAAGCAGGATAAATACAAATAAAACTACAATAAGATATGTTAGAGCCAATGGCTGAAAATCAGTGATAAAGATATAATCATAAAAGCAGCCAGAGAAAAATGAACACTGGGAACATAACAAAAATGACAGCACATTATTCTGCAGCCAGAAAACAATGAACATTCTTTTTAAGTACTAAAATATAAAAATGGGCCACTTGAAATTCTATATCCAGTGAAATATCTTTCAAATATGAAGGCAAAATAAAGACATTATAAGATAAACAAAGGCAGAGAAAATGTACTGCAAACAGACCTGCACTACTGAAATATTAAGGCAAGCTCTTCAGGAGGAAGGAAATTATACCAGATGAAAGGTCATATCAACCAAAAAAATGAAGATATCTAGAAAGACAAATATGTGGAAAAGAATAAAATAAATTTTCTCATTTTAAAATTCCTTTAAAAGATAATTGATCATTTAAAACAAAAATCATACAATATATTGTGGAGTTTGTAACATACATAAAAATATAATGTATGACAATAGCATAAATGACATAAAGGAGAACTTGAATTATATTATTTTAAGGTTCTTACATTAAATATTAAGTGGGATAATAGTATTTGAAGGTAATATGTGATAAGAGAAAGATGCACACTGTAAATCCTGGAGCAACCATTTAAAAAAAAAAAAAGAGGTTCAGCTAATGAGACAATAATAGTGAAAAAAATACAGTGCTTATTTAATCCCAAAAAAGCAAGGAAAAGAGAAAATAAAGAGCAAAGAATATATGAGACAAATAAAAAACAAATTATAGTCTTAAACCCAATCATGTTGTATTAAATATAAAAGATCTAAACACTCCAATCAAAAGGCAATTATTTTCAATCAGATTAAAAAAAGCACGATTCAACTATATGTTGTCTATAAGAAACCCACTTTAAATATAAAGACACAGATAGGATAAAAGTAAAAGAATAGAAAAATTATTAATGTAGCTGGAGTGGAGATATTAATATCAGATAAAGTAATCTTCCAGAAAGGAATATTATCCTGGTTAATAAAGAACATTTCTTAATCCTAAAGTGTTAATTCAGTAGCATTCCTAAATGAGTATGCACCTGAATAGATGACAAAGAAAGAAAGAAAGAATGAATGAATGAATGAATGAATGAAAGGGAAAAGGAGAATGATAAGTATTCATTTATAATTGAAAATTTCAACATTCTTCTCTTGATAATTGATTAAGAAAGATTATAGGAGTTGGCAGACTTTCTCTAAAAAGCCAAATATTTTAGGCTTTGCAGACCACATTCAGTCTTTATTGTATGTTTCTCTGTGTGTGTGTGTGAGTGGGTGTGTGTATGTAAACGTTTAAATAATGCTTCAACCTGTAAACATTATTTTTTTAGCTTGCAGGTCATATAAAGATAATTTGCTGACCCCTGAAATACAATATCATTAGATATATAGGAGACTTCAACAACACTATCACTAACCAGATCTAATTGGCAGTTACAAAGCACTCCACTCAACAACAAGAGAATGCCCACCCTTTTCAAGGGCACATAAAACATTTGCTAAGATAGATTGTATGCTAAGCCATATCTCAATAAACAAATCTAAGTAAACACGAAGGGATTGAAATATATTATGTTCTCTAGCCCAAACAGAATTAGATTAGAAATAAATAATGGAAAGATAGCTAGATAATTAGAATCCCCAAATATTTGGAAAGTAAACAATATACTTCTACATAATCTATGCTTCTACATAACTCAAAGAAGAAATCACTAGAGAAATTAGAAACATTTTGAACTGAATGGAAGTGAACAGACAACATATCAATATTTGTGGATGCAGCCAGTGGTATGCTGGAACTGGCTTATAATGGCTCATGAAAGCCAGTTGTATGCATCTCTTCTTGTCTCTGCATTCAATGACATCACATTGGTAACTTGAAATTAGCCATGGTGGAAATACTTTTACCACAGATATTGGCAAATGTTACAAACTAGAGGTTGTTTTCTTCTCCAGAGAGTCAGTTTAACACTGGATGTAGCTAAAGCAGGGTTTACAGAGAAATTTACAGTTTAAAATACTTATATTAGAGAAGAAGACTGAGCTAAAATCAATGATGTGAGCTTTCATCTTAAAGTAGAAAAAGAAGAATAAATTAAACTCAAAGTAAGAAGAAGGAAAGAAGCTAAAGATGAAAATGGATATCAGTGAAATAGAAAACGAACAATAGTGATATTCCTATGGAATCGGAGTCAGTTCTTTCAAATATCAATAAAAACAATATTCCTCTAGCTAGACTCAAAGAAAAATAAGAGAGGCAAGTTATTAATATTGAGAATAAAAGAAGGAATACAGCTACAGATTCTTCAGGCATTAAAAGGAGAATAAGAGAGAATTAGAATAAGTTTAATACAATAAATCTGACAATTTAGATAATATGGAGAAATTCCTCGAAAGACACAAATTACCAAAAGTAATTCAAGAAGAAATAGAAAACCTGCCTAGTCCTATATCGATTAAAGAAACTGAATTTGTAATTCAAAACCTTCCCACAAAGAAAATGCCATGGTGGCTTCTCTGGTAAACTCTCACAAGCATTTAAGGAAGATGTGACACCAATGCTACATAAACTCATTCAGAATACAGAAGAGGAGGAAACACATCCCAACTCATTTTATGAGTCCAGTATTAACTTGATGCAAAGACAGTGAAAGGAAAGAAAATTTCAGACCATGAACATAAATGCAAAACTCTTTAACAAAATATAAGTCACTTGAATCCTTCTCTTTCTCTCTCTCTCTTTCTCTCTCTCTCTCTCTGTGTGTGTGTGTGTGTGTGTGTGTGTGTGTGTGTGTAGCAGGAACTCCTGGTAAATAGACTAATAATATTTGTTACGAGTAAAGTCCTTATCTATGGAATGCTCTTTACTAGATGTCCCTGATTTAGAACTGCTTATGGTAAACAAACTGATATATAATTTAGTAATATTTGAGACATGGCTCCCTGGAGAATGCCACCTAGGCTATAAAAACATTTGAGATATAAAATAGAGATATTCCATAACATAAAGACTTTCCAATGTGTAAGATGAACCACTGACTTCACTTAGGGACCTCAGCTATCATTCTGGTCCAGAGAGTTTGTGGTCAATGCGCCTAGGGAATCATGAGTTTTCACAGACCTTTCCCTGCTTTGCTTGTGCCTCTTTGTTGCTTGTGTTCTTGAAAGTATTAGGAAAGCTTGATTATGTGAGTTGGTTAGCGCAATGTGTTAGCTCAATTGCCAAGTGGGATTTGTGCCAGGTATGAAAGTTTGGTCTACATTAAAAAAATCAATCAATGCAATTCATCATATAAATAGAATAAGAGTGACAGATATAAACACAATACCGTCTCATAACTCAATAATCATTTATTCCATAAATATTTATTTAGTACCTCCCATGTGCCAGGCACTGCTTGAGACTCTAAGTATAGCAATGGGACAAACATGCACAAACACACCACCACCACCACCATCAACAACAAGAGTCCTGCTCTTGTAGAGTTTATGTTCTATTCACCTGAATCTGGCATCTATGGGAAAATTTCAGATAAAGGTATTTCTCAGTTTTCAATACATAAAATGGTAGCTGCAGATATTTTGCTACATAAATGAATAAAATCTTATCAATATGTGTTGAATTTCCAGAGGATACAAAGAGCTCTGACTTATTACAATTTCCTGTGCAAACAAACTAATTCAGCAAATGGGAGGACTAGATAGATCCAAGGTAAGGTACATGTGGGAGATTAATTACTGTGCTAGCCAACTAGATGGCCCTTTAGATCTCTCCAGGGCTCTAACAAAGCCATCTTTGATCCAACTGCAGTATCCAAGCAGCCAAGATAATAGCCCAATTGGAAATATCAAAAGTCCTCACATGGACTTTATCACAAAGTCAACGGGCAGCCTTTGAGTTTTAAGCAGAGAAGTCGCATGTCACATTTGCAATCATTGTGGTTAAAATGTGGAAGGTGAATTGAAAGTGGAATAAGTTTGAAGAGTAGAAGAATCTTGTAGGAAGGTGTTACAGTAACCTAGGAGAGAGATGATAAAGACTTGAGTGCTATAGTGGGAGTGAAGATGAAAATAAGAGGAGAACTTTGAAAGCCAGTTAGGACTGGACATGGTAAGTGACAAAATATGAAGAAGATGGATGAATCAGAATGACCTCTCGGTTTCTAATGTGCAACAGGGATCGTTTACCACTTACTGGGACTAGAGAGGAAATTGTGTCATTTACCAACGTATAGAGGTGGAGTGAATTTAGAAGCGCAAATTATAAATTCCATTTTGGGCATGGTGCCTATGGGGAGCCAATGAGGTATATTCCATAGATGTGTGAGGAAGCAGTTCAATGGTGAGGTATATATTGTTCTGGAGGTGTAGACTGGAGATATAAATGTGTAATTGTTGGTCAAAGGTACTTGAAGTCATGAAAATGGATTAATGTGTCTGGAGAGAAGACTAGAGCGAGAAGAGGAGAGGTTCGAGGACAGAGCCCCCAGTACAGCTAATATTTCACAGTCGGGTGGGAGAAGATTGGGGAGGAGACAGTGAGAAGAATAATCTGGACACGAACGTGAGGACCCAACGATAGTTTAAAAGCTGAGATGATCCTACTAACATGGAAAACTCTGCAAGAGTCCCAGGCTAAGAAAGACATCTTAGGAAATTAAAACATATCTATGTCCATGCCTGAAGGAGGAGAAGAGGGGTCAAAGACTTAACACAAAACTAAGCTTCAGAGTCTGATAGTCTTGGGAACAGTTCCTCATCCCAGCTCCAACTCTGTAACCATAGTTAAGTTATTTAATGTCTCTGAGCCTGTTTCCTCATCCATTAACTGGGACTGCATCATAGAAACTGAGGTGAAGAGTAAATAATGTATTTCATGTGGAACATAAATAACACTCATAAAATAAATTTTAAAGAGGCTGACTCTGGGGCTTCCCTGGTGGCACAGTGGTTAAGAATCTGACTGCCAATGCAGGGGACACGGGTTCGAGCCCTGGTCTGGGAAGATCCCACATGCCTTGGAGCGACTAAGCCCGTGAGCCACAACTACTGAGCTGCATGTCTGGAGCCTGTGCTCCACAACAAGAGCGGCCGCGATAATGAGAGGCCCGCGCACCACGATGAAGAGTGGCTCCCGGTCGCTACAACTGGAGAAAGCCCTTGCACAGAAACGAAGACCCAACACAGCCAAAAATAAATATAAATAAATAAATTAATTAAAAAAAAACAGGCTGATTCTATTAGTACACCCAAACATTCAGAATAACTAAAATATTTTTTGCACATTTACTATGCACCAGGTGAGTTCTAAGCCCCTTACCTGTATTAACTCATCTAATTCCTACAACAACCCTTTGAAGTGGTTACTGCTATTTCATGACTCAAGATGAGGTCACTGAAACACAGAGGTCAGTCCAGCTCCATTCATTCATTTATTCAACAAACACTTATTAAGCATTGACTATGTGCTTTTTGAAACCCTAGAGATACATTAGTAACAAAACAGACGACATTCCTTCTCTAACGCATTTACATTCTAGCAGGGAGGACAATGTATAAGTGATATGGAAAGATTAGAGCAGGATAAAGAGAACCGTGAATGCCAGGTTTAGGGCTACGGGTTGTGTGTTATAATATTAAATCAGCTGGGTGGCAGAGGAGGCCTCACTAAGAAGTCTATATTTGTCCAAAAACTTGACAAAAGGAGCCAAAAGAACAGTGAGGAGTGAGGTGAGCGAGTGAGAGGATGGCAGAGACAAGCTTAGAGAGTTGGTGGTGGGTAGCTGGGGACACATCTTGGAGGCCATTGAAGAACTTTGGCTTTATGCTGGGTGAACTGGGGGCCACTGGAGGGTTTTCACAGAAAGCATCTTTGGATTGACATAATAAAAGGATAACTCTGGTGGCTGTTTTGATAATGGATTGTATGGGGGCAAGCTGACAGCTGGAAGATCGGTTGGGGGGATATTACAAAGATCTAGCAAGTGCTTGTACTAAGGAAATAATAAAAGTGGTGGTAGGAGTTTGGATATATTTTGAAAAGAGGGCTAGATGGAGTCCCTGATTGGAAGAAGAATATGAGAAAAACAGAGGAGTCAGGATGAGCAATTAGGAGAAAAGAATGGCCATTAATTAGAAAGGGTATAAGATTTTTGGTGGAGCAAACTTTTTGTCAAAGGTAAGAAAAATTAGTTTTGAACATGACAAGTTCACCATGAACCATTATACTCTTCAGTCTGTCATATGTGTAAACCCTGGATTATTTTTGAGGCATATCTGGAATATTTATTCATTTGAAAATCATATTGACAACTAGTTACCTTCTCTGACAGCTTGTGGCTATTTCTACAAGATTAGCCATCATCCTACATTTTGGTTAATGTTGACAAAGTTGCTCTAATAATAACTGTATCCTTTTACTTGAAAGCATTTGTTTAATAGAGGCTCCTGAAGTTCTTTGATGGAAGGTGGTTAGGACAAGTCTCAGTCTGCACAAAGCAGAAGTTGGGACTCCCTGTTGAACTTAGCTGGCTCTTTGGTCATCAGGATTGTGAAAGTAGAGGGTTCACAGTAGATGTTTCCAGCCCCCTCTCCCCAATTCCTCAGTCTTCTCCTTTTCCATTGTTCACAATCAGACATCCTTGAACTCCACATCTGCACATCAGCACTGGATAAGTCTCTTCCCTTATCCCACAGATTGGAGCTCCTCTAGCTTTGCTGGGCAGTGATGACACTGGGTCCTGTCAGGATGACTTCCTGTCCTGGAACCAGCAGACAGCAGGTGCTTCATTCCTTTTCAGTGTTCCCACCAGTGACTCATTCTAAGGAATTAGCATAAGTTAAACATCTATTTCCTTATCTTTTATTAAAGAGAAAATATTCTTCCTACTAGGAAGGCTTTGCCCTCACCCTGTTTGACACAATGCATTCCTGGTACTGTTTGTCTCACTCCAGAGCTTGGTTTGCATTACAAAAGTAACCACGGTCGCTGAAAATAGCTTCTTCTTAGTTAGTGCTATGATGTTTGTGTTTTTGTTTCCTTCAGGCTGAATCCTGATAGGAGAGGATTTTCCAGTTAATCTTGTCCCTCATAATTATAAGAATAAAATGGACTGAATGATTACAAAAGAATGAATTAAATAATTTCTAAACATTCATCAAGACATTTGGATATTAATTATAGACACTAGTATAAAATAAGCACTAGAGAATGGCTGGATTATAAAAAGTTAAAATCCCTTTAAACCCGTATTCTAGATGTATTTTGAAGAGTCAAGATGCTAATCTCTGTGGATAAATCGACAAAGTATCCTTGTGATATTGTGATTTATAATAAGAAATATATATTTAGTCTTCATCCCTGTTCCTGGCACAGAGCTCCTAAAACCCTTGGAATTTCCTAAATGATGAAAGTGATAAAGGTGTCTTTTATTGTGTCAGTGAGATGACTTCTGGAAACCACTTAAGGATGGGGGCTGGTTGCCAGGGCAGCCAACCATGTGATTTAACCTGAAACAAATAGACTGCCAGATATTTCTACAGTAAAGATGGGTTTATTTTGGGATAAACTGAGGATTGCAATTTGGGGTCTGCAACCATTGCAAGCCACGTGCAAGTCCCGGCACAGCAGAGGGAGAACTCTTTTATAGAGGGGAAAAAGAAGTTGGGAGGGCTGTAGCAAACAAGGAGTCCATGGATTTTCATTGGCTGAGATTTATCAGGAAAGAGGAGGAGTCTTTCTTCTTCCTGTTGGGCTATCATTGTAAGGCATGAGAGCTCCCGTTTCTGGTCTCCCCACTCTATTTAACTGAGGTTTCTGTCTATTAATTTTTTACAGAGGGCCAAAACTTTCAATCCCACCCCTTGACCTCTAGAGAGGGGAGAGGAGCTGGAGGTTGAATCATTCCCAATTGTTTGATTTAACCAAACATGCCTAGGTAATGAAGCTTCCATAAAAACTCAAAAGGATCAGGAGAGCCTCTGGATTGGTGAACACATAAAGATGTGGGGAGAGTGGCAGTGACGTGCCTGGTGAGGACATGGAAGCTCTGTGCCCATTCCCTATACTTGCCCTATGTGTCTCTTCCATCTGGCTGTTCCTGAGTTGTATCCTTTAATAGTTGTATCTAGTAAGTAAAATGTTCCTCTGAGTTCTGTGAGTGGCTGTAGAAAATTAATCAAACCCAAGGAGGGGGTCATTGGAACCTCCCATCTGAAGCCACTTGGTCAGAAGCACAGGTGACAACTTGGGCTTGCGATTGGAAACTGAAGTAGGGGATGTGGTGGGGGAAAGGGGCAGTCTTGTAGGACTGAGCCCTTAACCTGTGGGATCTGACACTATCTCTGAGAAGATAGTGCCAGAAATGAGTTAAATTGTAGGATACCCAGCTCGTGTCAGAGAATTGCCTGTGGGCGTGGGGAAAATTCCCCCACCACACACACACATTGGAATGGGTACTAGACTGAATCGTTGTTTTATTTTTCTCTAAATATCCTAATATTTTGGTCACCAAAACATATTCTTGCATGAGAAACGTTCATCACTGCACACCTAAAACTAGCCCTTCCTTCCCTTGGACCATCTCCCTTCTGTTATACCTTCTCTTACCTCCTTGTTAAATCATTCTTTTCTACTAGAATATTCCTCTCAGCCTATAAGTATGCTTACATCTCTCAGACAGAAAGCCCTTTCCCTGAATCCAGTGATGTCTTTAAGCCATCACCTAGTAAGTCTAATTATCTTCACCTCATGCTTCCTCAAATTACCTGTAAGAGTTGTCTGATCGTCCTCAATATCCACTAACTTCTTAACTCTTCACAATGTACCCTCCATTTCTACTCTATTGAAAAGATGGTCATAGAAGAATCTTTTGTCACATGATTTAAAATCTCAGGTGTAATCTTCGCAGAATAGTGTTGGTACTGGTTTCTATACTTTCATACTTAAAATTCCTCCTTATCTGTCTTCCATGATGTATTCATTCTTATCCTGTCTTTTAAACCTTTCTTTCTTAGTTCGTTCTCCTGTTTTTCCAGCCTTACATGTCGCTGAGGTTATTATATCACTCTCTTACACAAAGATATTTAACAGCTTTTCATAGTTGGTTGAATTAAATTTAAATTCCTCAGTTTGTCATTCAAAGCTCTCCATAGTTTTTGACCCTGGAGTTTGAAACCCAAGGGGATGAGTCTAGGTGGTAGAGAGCATGAAGACTTGAGCTTTGGCCAGTGTATATTGCCCTATATGAAAGAACAAGATAAGTCCCTACATAAAAGGAAGAACATAGAGCCCTGGCTGTGATGGCATAAAACATGGAGTTAGGGAGGTCCAGAGCAAAGAGCTCTGAGCCTGCCAAACCCCATCTGTCACTTCTTTCTCCACAAGCATGGATGACCCCAACATTCTCCAATAAAGAGTGTCAGAAAAGAGTAAAAATGAATGACAAAGATACCCATGAGACCATTAGTAAATGAAAATTTCACCAGAAATGACTGAGCTGCCTGTGAAGATACACAATGAGATTAAGTGGCAGGTGTACAACTGAATAGGAAGTAACAGCTACTTCATGTGGGGAGTCATCTGGAGCAGCTACGTAAGGACACTCAATCAGCAATGTGTGAGAGTAAAAAAAAGATCATGTAGGAAAGAAAATGCCAGTGGAGAGTCATTTTTCTAGGTATGTCATAGCTGATGTCCAGAAAGGATCAGCCAATAAATAAAGTATACACTGCCCACAATAGAACCAGTGGTTGGTTCCTGGACACTCCATAGTTTTTCACTCTTTGGTTCACATCGGTTATTTTTTCTCTCCTTATTTGTTAACACTTTCATAACACCACAGTCTGCTAAGGAGAGCTCTAAGCATGCAGAACTGGAATTTGAACCCAGGCAGCTCCAGAGTCCATACTCCTAACCATGGTGCCCTTCAGTGAACTCCTATTCATCCTTCAAAGACTCAATTCAAATGTCACCTCTTTGATGGAGTATCTCGATTCCATCAATCAGAGTTAGACTTACAATTCCCTCGTCAATGATCTAACAGCACTCTGAACCTCCCTTACTGCGCCATTCAATTAAATTATTTAATTTAAAATAAATTAAAAATTTTATTTTAATTTTGTCTACATTTGTGGTAAACTTTTCAAAGGCAGAGACTGTATTATGAGTCTGTGTATCCCTTCCCCTAAGTATAATGCCTGACACATAGTGGGTACTCGATAAGCCTTTGTTAAATTCAAATAAATTGAAATGATTTATCAGAGGTTGTTAGGGCTCAAAAACAGTGGTAAAAGGAAACACCAAACAAACTCCAAATAAAAAAAAAGAACAAATATCAGCTTGCAGTCTCCAAAATAATTACCCATTAAATAGACAAACTACTGGGGGAGTAACCATGGGCATCTTCAAAAATAAAGGTTTCCCCCCCAAAAACGTATAACAGAAAAAGCAACCTTGAGTTCCCTTAAGATCTTTAGCTGAAAATTGGCAATTTTGAAGCAAGTGAACAGATTATTTTGGCAATAAAAGTCAAACACTCTGTTGTACACTTAGTGTTTCATAATATTCCCTCCAAAAAGTTCTCAAATTTGAAAAAAAATTAAGGCATACTACGTTTTCTAATTTATAATAATATACAAGATAGATGACAATACATTCAAGTGGTGTGGAACTTTAAGTGTGTAGGATGTGCACATTAATAAATGTTTGCCTTGTTAGTTTGATTATTCGGGTCTATATGTGTTTAGATGTATTTTTGTTTATTTTTTGATGGCGAAATGTCCTTGAAATTTAAAAAAAATAGTGTGCTGTTTATAAGTGCAGAGAATAGTGAAATGTAATTTGTTTAAAAAAAAAAAAGTTTCCAGACTGTGCTATGTATTAGAAGAGCTTAACTAGTCTATCCCTCTGAAATGCCTATGGGAGTGGAATTGAGAAGACCAGTAAGTCCTTTCCACCCTATACTAATATGCTTCTCCATTTACTATTCAGTAAAGAGACTCCACATTTGTTTTTCGTTTGTTTTTGTGTAGGAAACATGTCCTTGCTCCTATCACTTTTCCAAAATATCTACTTGTGCTTCCTTAAATAATAGAATTGCTCCAATGCACCCTCAACCTCGTCTGAAACTGACACAAGTATATCATATTGGCCATTGTAACCCATTTTTCTTATGCTTCTTAACAAAGAGTGGCTACGTGGACCACAGTCACTATGGACAGCAGTGGAATTTAGTTGGATTTTGTTAAAAATGAGGTAAAGAAAGCATGGGGTCCCTGTATGAGAGAAGGGCCCTGTTACTTTCTATATTTCCAGAGCTCATGATTCTTCTACTGTCTAAAATTTCTCTTGTCTAGTTCTCATGCAAGTAAGTGAAAATTATACCCCAAACTTCGTATTCTATCCCTGCTCAAAAAGATCCATTTGGAAACAAAAAAACTAGCTGGAAAGCTGGCTAGGAAAAAAAGTTGGCCTAGGTACTGAGCAGAACTTCTGTAGGAGCCTCTCTAAGAAACAGTAATTTGAAGAGGCAATTAGATCCCGTTTGAGTTTATTTATTTATTTCTGATTTCGCTCAACAACAAGCCTAATAATTCAGCCAGGCCCTGTAGGCACTATAGCGTATAAAATAGCCCCTGCCATCATGGACTGCATACTCTAAAAAAGAAAGCAGGCATTGAACAAACACTTAGAAATAACTACTCACATCATTATAAATGTACTAGGCACAGTTCTAGTAACTAGACGGGGGTTAGTTATGAATAAGAACCATCATCATAAGCAGGTGACAAATGCCCATTGTGTAAGATGTATGTTTAGTGTAATTTTAAAAAGCAACACAGAAAGCAGTGGGTTTCTTTTTTGCACAATTAATTAAGCAATTGTGCTAAGGGCTTTTCATACATTGGATGTATGCTCCTCACTGAAATCCCAGCCATTCTTTCTCACGATGATAACAGAACCAAGAATGAAATCTAGGGGTGACTCCAAGGTCTGTGATCTTCACCACTATAAGTGCCTTTTAAAAAAGTACTTTAATAAGGTTAACTCAATAATTTAACTAGAAGTTGCAAATCTTTCTCTTTTCTGGGAGAACATCACCCAACCTTCCCAGGAAACAGCTATATTCATGGATAATGCTGGGAGCAGACATAGCTGAGTTGGGACACTGGTTCGCCTTGAACCCTTTGAGCCTCAGTTTCTTTATTAGAAGAATGGAAAGAATAATATCTACTTTGCAGGATTATAATGAGGAACGACTATAGCATCCACCCTTTCATCTATCACCCATTTTTGAATATCCATTCTGTAACAGGGAATGTAGTAAGATGCTAGAAAAGAAAGGCCAATTCCCAGGATTTAAGAAGTTTCCTGTACTGGTGAAGGACAGACAAGTAAACCAACAAGAAAGTGTGCTCAGTCTGTGCTGGGGCACTGAGGAAGCATAGAATGTGTGGAAATTTCATAACCCATAGTTGTTCGATGGTCAATAAAGTCCCTTCTCCTGTCACCATTTTACCTTAAAATTTCTATCTATCTGCGATTCTTCATCTCTGGTTTTCCAGGATACTTGGTGGCTCCTACAGCTGCCAGGAGGAGAGCTGGCCTTTTATCAGAACCTCCCCGCGAGGGGCGAGGGCTCCCCATTTCCCACTAACCTCCCTCCCCTTTGCTTTGAATTGCTTGAATGCCAACCAAGGAATGGCATTTCTTAATAGCTGCCAAAGCCTCTTCCCAGCCGTTCTTTGCCATCTTTAGTTTCTGTTAAGACAAGGTCTCTTGGCAATGGTACCCTAGAAATCTGAGGCCAATTTCTCACCAGTTAGACTGGGAAGTTACAAGTCATAAACATCCAGATTTCTGCTGTCTCCCATTCAGCTGTTCTTGAAGACGTTTGCCTCTATGGAGCCAGACAGCCCACAAAGCCTTCCTCTAGCCCCTGGGCCACCGGTTTCTTTTTCTCCATGACCACCAGCTAGCTGCTTTCCTATTGCTTTCCACCTAGTGGGGGGAAGCGGGAACTGGCCAGAGATGCCCGCCGGGTGACAGAGGGAAAAGTGGCGGAGGGCATCTCACTCTGAGGAACTTACATGGAGAACCTCCCGGCTCAAGAGAAAGGTGCCCGGGCTGAGGGCAGGGGGAAGGAGGTTCCTTTCAGAGTTCTGCTAATGACCTGCGGGGAAACGGCACAGCAGTCATTTCGCAGATCCGATGGCAGGTCATGGCGACAGATGTTCCCAGCATATGTGGAGAATTAATTACCCACTAGTAAACAAAATCTGTGATGCGGTGAGTCATTTTGTCCAAATTTCTTCCGATTTTGCTTTTAGGAGGAGCCTAATTTTTCTTGATCATCTACATCCTCTTGGATTAAAGCACTCCTTAATGGGCTCCCAGGAACATGGCAAAGAGAAATAAGGGCCCCGTGGGCTGCAGAGGGGAGGAGAAGGAGGAAGAGGAGGAAGAGGAGAAGCGGAAGCAAGTCTCTGGCTGCAGGGAGGATGGAGTTAACCAAGGGGCTGATTAGGAGGCTACACCATACTGAGTGATTAGCAAATTATTTGATTAAAACAGTGGATGCTAGTCATATTTTTTTTAATATTCTAATGGTTACCTCCTATTTAACAGCGCTTACACTTAATTTAACTGCGTGCTGTGGAACAGCTGGAGTTTCTAAAGAAAATTACAACATTCTGACAGAAATAGGCTTCCAGAAAGGTTTTCTTTTAAGTTGCTTTTATAATTCTGAACATGTTCCTGTCTCATGGTCATGGAAGCAAATTCTGATAGTCATCACTTAAGAAGACGGATTTTCTTAAAAAGGGGGCTTGAAGAGCCTCTTGATTTTTGTTAGGTAATTATTTCCTTGGCCATTTTCATCAATCGCAAAAACTGTCAAAAATTCCGCGTTTCTTGAAGTAAATAAATCTAAGAGGTTGTTGGAAAAAAAAAAAATTGTTCCTTATCCCTTCACATTTTTGTAACCCCTCTAAATCTTAAATTCAAAAGTGTCCCTTAACTTTTTTATTTAACAAAGTAGAATAAATTTAAAAAAAAATTAGTTCCATCAAACACCGTCTATAATTCACACACACTTCTTATTTTTCCTCATTCGTTCGTTTCCTCATTCATTCAAGGAACATTCGTTGAGCTAGGTGCTGGAGGAACAAAAATGAATAATATAGGGTCCTTAATTTCAAGGACTTAAGCAAAAAACAAACATGTAAACAGACCATGTAAACTACATCTAACCTCCTTGAGCTGGATGACTACATGCTAGTATCATCTCCCGCCCATCACTGTGACATCCAAAATGTTCCCAAGGGGGCAGATTGCCCCCACCCCCATCCTAGATCTGAACGATAGGTTTAGTCAATACTCAGAGTGAGTCTAGAAAGAAGTGAACCAGAGATTCTTCTGGAATGTTGGTGAGAGCCTCCAAGGCTGGGGCATTTCTGGGGCACAGGAGCAATGGGAGAAGTCTATTGTTGCAGTGATGAAATAGAAAGAAACAAAATCTATTGATGCCAAAATAAAATGGAAGGAAACCGCATGCTTAAGATGAAACCTATTTTTATTGTATTTCTTCCTTGAGGCATTGATTTCCTGTCCTTTCCTTCTACTAATTTGGCCCATCACAGGAAACAAAATTCTTCGTAAAAAGGTCCATGATATATAACATCTGTTTGGTATTCATTTTTGCTGCATGTCACCAGGATCTGACAGTTGAAATTTACTTGAGTAAAACCTCCCTTCAAAGATAAAAATTGCTTATTCCACTTTCTCAGGAATTCTGAATCTCTTCTGGAATTCCCAGAAATTTGAGAGGCATGTCATGAATTGTGGTGAGTTTTACATGGCTGTTTCATTAGTTAGAACAAATGAAACCTGTTTTATGAATATTTTTATAAGGTAACACTTCAGTTCTGCTATTTAACTGGTTTGATGCTATCTGACACTTACAAACTTTACCCATATTTATGGTGGTTGGTATAAGGCTACAATAAACACCTAATAACCTACCTTGTTGGACAGAATATGATAAGAATGGGAGAATGGTCTCTGTCTTTCATAGTGGATATTTACAGATAAAAAGCTCAGAATATGAAGAGCTACGGACCAATGACTTGTGAACTTGCTACAACTCACTTTTGTACTTTATTAAAATCTCTTAGTTTCACCCATACATGAACCAGTCTGCGGGCATTTTGCCACCATTTTGCATTTTATTCTTCTTTCATTAGGCAAGACAATAACAACCTAATGTAATTCATATGCTTCCCTGTTTCTAATCTCCATACCATTGTTCTATTTTTCATTTTAGACCTTATGCATAATTCAATTCTATTTGAACATGATAACATGGTACAGTATGTCAAATATTTAGAAGCAGGCCAAAATAGACCTGGTTCAAGAGACAGCCATAGAAGTCTTCAGCTGCAGTAATTTATTATTCCTTGCAACAAATGATTAAACCAATTCTCTGATTAATCAAAACTGTACTTTGGAGGTAACCACACGAGACCAGAATTTTAAATCATGTTATGCAGACTGTAGCAATATAAAGAACGAGATTGAAAAATTAATTCTATAAGAAATATTTAGTAAATAAGCGTTAATCTTCCTTCAGACTTCTTGAAAGATCAAAGCCACACTCAAGCAAATTTTAAAATATACGCCTTGCCAAGCACCAAGGAAAGTGTCACATTCTTTTAATAGGTGCACAGCGTTACTATTAATCATTTCTCCTTGAAGGACTTCCGCACTGTTTATGGCTTTCCCAGTGGCAGCTCTTCCCTCACCACCTTTTCTTGTCATTGTTCATGCCCTATCCTCAGAACTAAAGGGAAAGGCCTGAATTCTCCTCATTTCCTATTGCTCCTTCCACAAATAGAATTCAATAACACTCCCTCATTTGCAGTTCACGTCACTTAAATAGACCAGCTTTCTCCCATCCTCACGTTATTCATTGAGTTCCATCTTCATTTCTCCACTTTCTCCAAACTTGACTTACACTTTTCTGTTCTATCCATGCTTTCATTGGTTAATTAATTCATTCAATCTTTTCTTTATCAAACATTTATCAGGAATCTAAAATACAATACAAATGAACTTATCTACAAAAAAGAAACAGACTCAGACATAGAGAACAGACTTGTGGTTGCCAAGCAGGAGGGTGAGTGGGGGAGGGAAGGATTGGGAGTTTGGGATCAGCAGATGCAAACTATTACATAGAGGATGGATAGACAGCAAGGTCCCACTGTATAACACAGGCAACTATATTCAATATCCTGTGATAGACCATGATGGAAGGGAATATGAAAAAGAATATGTATGGCTGAGTCACTTTGCTGTACAGCAGAAGTTAACACAATATTGTAAATCAACTATACTTCAATATAATTTTTTAAAAACTTATCAAATATTTCCTAACTGCCAGAGACTCTGTAAGTGTCAGGAATATAGAGATAAAATAAGACACAGATTCTGCCTTCAAGGAGCTTAAAACAGTGGAATCATCCCAGTGACATTACTTGAAGGGGATGTAGTTAGGTTGTTTCTGAACTCGTACTTTTCCCACAGCATAAAATAACCCTCAACATCCCAGCGTTTTGTCCTGGTATATGAGAAGGAAAACATGGGACATGATGGCAGGTGATGCAGTAGCATAAACTGTGAATGTTTAAGTGTAGTTCTATTTATTCTATGGAAATATACATTTACGGCAAGATAAAAGCTAGAACTAAAATAAAGAGTTCCGAGGATGGCTATCACCATCTCATCCAACACCAAGCTCTCACCCCCAGGCATTTTCTCCAGTGGAGAGGGGGCACAAATAGTAAGATCTCCACCCCAGAAATCGTATCAACCATAGGTCAGCTGCCAACTCCCATGATTACAAATTCTGAAATTGACTTCTTTCACCAAACACAGGTTGTTTTACCAGGCACCTTGCCATATTTTCACTGAATAGAGTCTTTTTTCTCCAGTCATTTAACTATCCTGGTTCTCAGATTCTACGAGTCCTTCCTACCTTTATTTTCTTCCCTAGTTTGGCTACTAGACACCATTTCAACTCTTTTACCACCAGCGCTTTAGACTACTCCAAATTTATGAGGCTCCGGTATACAGCCCATCCCTAAACATGGATTCATCTAAATCAAAAATTTTCTTGTCTTTTCATTTTGATCCATTAGATATTACTGGTAAAGTATATAATTTTATTAACCTAAGCTGGATCCACACAGTAAATTCTCAGATTTTCAACTCATTCCTAAACACTTGCACCCACTCTCCACCCCCCACCCAATGCTCCACAGAAGCTACTATGAACTTTATTAACTTGACTGAAACTTCCAAGTGTAGAGAACAAAGTCATTTGAGAATTTTCCCATTTTCTCTCTCTTCCCTAACAAATATCTTTATGTCTCCTCCCATTCTTTTGTCTATGTTAGAAGATAAAATGACCTAATTTATTGTTTGAGATAATCTATTTGGCTGTGTTCTTAATACAATTAGGATTCTATCCCTCTCCTATGAATTCCATCAATTATTCTATCTCCTTCCCATATTTCTCATCTCTCAGGATCCCTTTTTCCTTTTCTGACCCTGGCCATTCACCTTTGGGAATGGAACCATGAGAAAGCTGCTCTCCAATTTCATGGTAGCTCAACAAATAAATATTTATGGCCATTAATGAAGGTTGACGAATCATTTCCATATTTTCTTTTATATATAACATTATAATATTGTAACTTAAACACTTATCTTTCTTTACTGATAGAAACTTTTAGCCCAAGGAATCCATTTCTGCAGGTAGCTAGATAATGACCTACTTACATGCAAGAATAACTTTTGTGACCACAATGTGTGTTTTTTTTTAACCTCTTTATTGGAGTATAATTGTTTTACAATGCTGTGTTAGTTTCTGCTTTATAACAAAGTGAATCAGCTATACGTATATATATATCCCCATATCTCCTCCCTCTTGCGTCTCCCTCCTACCCTCCTTATCCCACCCCTCTAGGTGGTCACAAAGCACCAAGCTGATCTCCCTGTGCTATGCAGCTGCTTCCCACTAGCTATCTATTTTACATTTGGTAGTGTATATAAGTCCATGCCACTCTCTCACTTCATCTCAGCTTACACTTCCCCCTCTCTGTGTCCTCAAGTCCATTCTCTATGTCTGTGTCTTTATTCCTGTCCTGCCCCTAGGTTCTTTAGAACCTTTTTTTTTTTTTTTTTTAGATTCCATATATATGTGTTAGAATATGGTATCTGTTTTTCTCTTTCTGACTTACTTCACTCTGTATGACAGACTATAGGTCCATCCAGCTCACTACAAATAACTCAATTTTGTTTCTTTTTATGGCTGAGTAATTTCCATTGTTTCTATGTGCCACATCTTCTTTATCCATTCATCTGTTATGGACGCTTAGGTTGCTTCCATGCCCTGGCTATTGTAAATAGAGCTGTAATGAAGATTGTGGTACATGACTTTTTTTTTTTTTTAAACATCTTTATTGGAGTATAATTGCTTTACAATGGTGTGTTAGTTTCTGCTTTATAACAAAGTGAATCAATTATACATATACGTATGTTCCCATATCTCTTCCCTCTTGCATCTCCCTCCCTCCCACCCTCCCTATCCCACCCCTCTAGGTGGTCACAAAGCACCGAGCTGATCTCCCTGTGCTATGTGGCTGCTTCCCACTAGCTATCTATTTTACATTTGGTAGTGTATATATGTCCATGCCACTCTCTCACCCTGTCACATCTCACCCCTCCCCCTCCCCATATCCTCAAGTCCATTCTCTAGTGGGTCTGTGTCTTTATTCCCGTCTTGCCACTAGGTTCTTCATGACCTTTTTATTTTCCCCTTAGATTCCATATATATGTGTTAGCATACTGTATTTGTTTTTCTCTTTCTGACTTACTTCACTCTGTATGACAGACTCTAACTCCATCCACCTCACTACAAATACCTCCATTTCATTTCTTTTTATGGCTGAGTAATATTCCATTGTATATATGTGCCACGTCTTCTTTATCCATTCATCCAATGATGGACACTTAGGTTGCTTCCATGTCCTGGCTATTGTAAATAGAGCTGCAATGAACATTTTGGTACATGACTCTTTTTGAATTATGGTTTTCTCAGGGTATATGACCAGTAGTGGGGATTGCTGGGTCATATGATAGTTTTATTTTTAGTTTTTAAAGGAACCTCCATACTGTTCTCCAGTGGCTGTATCAATTTACATTCCCACCAACAGTGCAAGAGGGTTCCCTTTTCTCCACACCCTCTCCAGCATTTATTGTTTGTAGATTTTTTGAGGATGGCCATTCTGACCAGTGTGAGTTGATACCACATTGTAGTTTTGATTTGCATTTCTCTAATGATTAGAGATGTTGAGCATCCTTTTGTGTGTTTGTTGGCAATAGGTATATCTTCTTTGGATAAATGTCTATTTAGGTCTTCTGCCCATTTTTGGATTGGGTTGTTTGTTTTTTGATATTGAGCTGCATGAGCTGTTTTTAAATTTTGGAGATTAATCCTTTGTCAGTTGCTTCATTTGCAAATATTTTCTCCCATTCTGAGGGTTGTCTTTTCGTCTTGTTTATGGTTTCCTTTGCTGTGCAAAAGCTTTTAAGTTTCATTAGGTCCCATTTGTTTGTATTTCCATTACTCTAGGAGGTGGGTCCAAAAGCACCTTGCAGTGATTTATGTCATAGAGTGTTCTGCCTATGTTTTCCTCTAAGAGTTTTATAGTGTCTGGCCTTACATATAGGTCTTTAATCCATTTTGTGTTTATTTTTGTGTATGGTGTTAGGGAGTGTTCTAATTTCATTCTTTTACATGTAGCTGTCCAGTTTTCACAGTACCACTTATTGAAGAGACTGTCTTTTCTCCATTGTATATTCTTGTGTCCTTTATCAAAAATAAGGTGACCATAGGTGCGTGGGTTTATCTCTGGGCTTTCTATCCTGTTCCACTGATCTATATTTCTGTTTTTGTGCCAGTACCATACTGTCTTGACTACTGTAGCTTTGTAGTATAGGCTGAAGTCCAGGAGCCTGATTCCTCCAGCTCTGCTATTCTTTCTCAAGATTGCTTTGACTATTCGAGGTCTTTTGTGTTTCCATACAAATTGTGAAATTTTCTGTTGTAGTTCTGTGAAAAATGCCATTGGTAGTTTGATAGGGATTGCATTGAATCTGTAGATTGCTTTGGGTAGTATAGACATTTTCACAATGTTGATTCCTCCAATCCAAAAACATGGTATATGTCTGCATCTGTTTGCATTATCTTTAATTTCTTTCATCAGTGTCTTATAGTTTTCTGCATACAGGTCTTTTGTCTCCTTAGGTAGGTTTATTCCTAAGTATTTTATACTTTTTGTTGCAGTGGTAAGTGGGAGTGTTTCCTTAATTTCTCTTTCAGATTTTTCATCATTAGTGTATAGGAATGCAAGAGATTTCTGTGCATTAATTTTGTACCCTGCTACTTTACCAAATTCATTGATTAGCTCTAGTAGTTTTCTGGTAGCATATTTAGGATTCTCTATGTATAGTATCATGTCATCTGCACACAGTGACAGCATAACTTTTTCTTTTCTGATTTGGATTCCTTTTATTTCTTTTTCTTATCTGATTGCTGTGGCTAAAACTTCCAAAACTATGTTGAATAATAGTGGTGAGAGTGGATAACCTTGTCTTGTTCCTGGTCTTAGAGGAAATGGTTTCAGTTTTTCACCATTAAGAACGATGTTTGCTCTAGGTTTGTCATATATGGCCTTTATTATGTTGAGGTAAGTTCCCTCTGCATCTACTTTCTGGGGGGTTTTTGTCATAAATGGGTGTTGAATTTTGTCGAAAGCTTTTTCTGCTTCTATTCAGATGATCATATGGTTTTTCTCCTTCAATTTGTTAATATGGTTTATCACATTAATTGATTTGTGTATGTTGGAGAATCCTTGCATTCCTGGGATAAACCCCACTTGATCATGCTGTATGATCCTTTTAATGTGCTGTTGGATTCTGTTTGCTAGTATTTTGTTGAGGATTTTTGCACCTATGTTCATCAGTGATATTAACCTGTAGTTTTCTTTCTTTGTGACATCATTGTCTGGTTTTCGTATCAGGGTGATGGTGGCCTTGTAGAATGAGTTTGGGAGTATTCCTTCCTCTGCCATATTTTGGAAGATTTGAGAAGTATAGGTGTTAGCCCTTCTCTAAATGTTTGAAAGAATTCCCCTGTGAAGCCCTCTGTTCCTAGGCTATAGTTTGTTGGAAGATTTTTTATCACAGTCTCAATTTCAGTGCTTGTGATATAAAACAGACGATTATATTTTCTACTTCTTCCTGGTTCAGTCTCGGAAGGTAGTGCTTTTCTAAGAATTTGTCCATTTCTTCCAGGTTATCCATTTTATTGGCATATAGTTGCTTGCAGTAATCTCTCATGATCCTTTGTATTTCTGCAGTGTCAGTTGTTACTTTTCCTTTTGCATTTCGAATTCTATTGATTTGAGTCTTCTCCTTTTTTTTCTTAATGAGTCTGGCTAATGGTTTATCAATTTTGTGTATCTTCTCACAGAACCAGCTTTTTGTTTTATTGATCTTTGCTATTGTTTCCTTCATTTCTTTTTCATTTATTTCTGATCTGATCTTTATTATTTCTTTCTTTCTGCTAACTTTGGGGTTTTTTTGTTCTTTTTTCTCTAATTGCTTTAGGTGTAAGATTAGGTTGTTTATTTGAGATGTTTCTTGTTTCTTGAGGTAGGATTGTATTGCTATAAACTTCCCTCTTAAAACTGCTTTTGCTGCATCCCACAGGGTTTAGGTCATCGTGTTCTCATCGGCATTTGTTTCTAGGTATTTTTGATTTCCTCTTTGATTTCTTCAGTGATCTCTTGGTTATTTAGTAGTGTATCGTTTAGCCTCCATGTGTTTGTATTTTTTACAGATATTTTCCTGTAATTGATATCTAGTCTCATAGCATTGTACTTGGAAAAGATACTTGCTACAATTTCAGTTTTCTTAAATTTACCAAGGCTTGATTTGTAACCCAAGATATGATCTATCTTGGAGAATGTTCCATGAGCACTTGAGAAGAACATATATTCTGTTGTTTTTGGATGGAATGTCCTATAAATATCAAAGAAGTCCATCTTTTTTAATGTATCATTTAAAGCTTGTGTTTCCTTATTTATTTTCATTTTGGATGATCTATCCATTGGTGAAAGTGGGGTGTTAAAAGTCGCCTACTATGATTATGTTACTGGTGATTTCCCCTTTTATGGCTGTTAGCATTTGCCTTATGTACTGAGGTGCTCCTATGTTGGGTGCATAAATATTTACAATTGTTATATCTTCTTCTTGGATTGATCCCTTGATCATTATGTAGTGTCCTTCTTTGTCTCTTGTAATAGTCTTTATTTTAAAGTCTATTTTGTCTGATATGAGAATTGCTACTCTAGCTTTCTTTTGATTTCCATTTGCATGGAATATCTTTTCCCATCCCCTCACTTTCAGTCTGTATGTGTCCCTAGGTCTGAAGTGGGTCCCTTGTAGACAGCATACTTACAGGTCTTGTTTTGTATCCATTCAGCCAGTCTATGTCTTTTGGTTGGAGCATTTAATCCATTTACATTTAAGGTAATTATCGATATGTATGTTCCTATTACCATTTTCTTAATTGTTTTGGGTTTGTTATTGTAGGTCTTTTCCTTCTCTTGTGTTTCCTGCCTAGAGAGGTTCCTTTAGCATTTGTTGTAAAGCTGGTTTGGTGGTGCTGAATTCTCTTAGCTTTTGCTTGTCTGTAAAGTTTTTAATTTCTCTGTCAAATCTGAATGAGATCCTTGCTGGGTAGAGTAATCTTGGTTGTAGGTTTTTCCCTTTCATCACTTTAAAAATGTCCTGCCACTCCCTTCTGGCTTGAAGAATTTCTGCTGAAAGATCAGCTGTTAACCTTATGGGGATTCCCTTGTATGTTATTTGTTGCTTTTCCCTTGCTGTTTTTAATATTTTTTCTTTGTATTTAATTTTTTATAGTTTGATTAATATGTGTCTTGGTGTGTTTCTCCTTGGATTTATCCTGTATGGGACTCTCTGTGCTTCCTGGACTTGATTGACTATTTCCTTTCCCATATTAAGGAAGTTTTCAACTATAATCTCTTCAAATATTTTCTCAGTCCCTTTCTTTTTCTCTTCTTCTTCTGGGACCCCTATTATTTGAATGTTCATGCATTTAATATTGTCCCAGAGCTCTCTGAGACTGTCCTCAATTCTCGTCATTCTTTTTCTTTATTCTGCTCTGTGGTAGTTATTTCCACTATTTTATCTTACAGGTCACTTATCCATTCTTCTGCCTCAATTATTCTGCTATTGATTCCTTGTAGAGAATTTTTAATTTCATTTATTGTGTTGTTCATCACTGTTTGCTCTTTAGCTCTTCTATGTCCTTGTTAAACGTTTCTTGTATCTTCTGCATTCTATTTCCAAGGTTTTGCATCATCTTTACTATCATTACTCTGAATTCTATTTCAGGTAGACTACCTATTTCCTCTCCATTTCTTTGGTCTCGTGGGTTTTTACCTTGCTCCTTCATCTGCTATGCATTTCTCTGTCTTCTCATTTTGCTTGACTTACTGGGTTTGGGGTCTCCTTTCCATAGGCTGCAGGTTCGTAGTTCCTGTTGTTTTTGGTGTCTGCCCCCAGTGGCTAAGGTTGGTTCAGTGGGTTGTGTAGGCTTCCTGGTGGAGGGGACTAGTGCCTGTGTTCTGGTGGATGAGGCTGGATCTTGTGTTTCTGGTGGGCAGGACCACATCCAGTGGTGTGTTTTGGAGTGTCTGTGACCTTATTATGATTTTAGGCAGCCTCTCTGATAATGGGTGGGGTTGTGTTCCTGTCTTGCTAGTTGTTTGGCACAGGGTGTCCAGCACTGTAGCTTGCTGTTCGTTGAGTGGAGCTGGGTCTTAGCATTGAGATGATATCTCTGGGAGAGCTTTCACTGTTTGATATTATGGAGCTGGGAGGTTTCTGGTGGATCAATATCCTGAACTCGGCTCTCCCACCTCAGAGGCACAGGACTGACACCCATCTGGAGCACCAAGACCCTATCAGCCACACGGTTCAGAAGAAAAGGGAGAAAAAAAAGAAAAATAAAGAAAAAAATAAAATAAAGTTATTAAAATAAAAAATAAAAAAATTATCAAAAATTTAAAAATTTAAAAGTAATAAAAAAAAGAAACAAGAGAACAACCAAACCCAAAACTAAAAACTATACTTAAAAAAAGCAAACAAACAAACAAACAAACCAAAAAAATGGACAGGAAGAAACCTAGGAGAAATGGTAAAAGAAAGCTATACAGACAAAATCACACAAAGAGGCATACACATACACACTCACAAAAAGAGAAAAAGGAAAAAAAATCTATATCTATATCTATATCTATATATAAAAGGAAGAGAGCAATCAAATCAATAAACAAATCTACCAATGATAATAAACTCTAAATACTAAACTAAGATAAACATAAAACCAGAAACAAATTAGCCTCAGAAAGCAAACCCCAAGTCTACAGTTGCTCCCAAAGTCTACCTCCTCAAATTTGGGACGATTTGTTGTCTATTCAGGTATTCCACAGATGCAGGGTACATCAAGTTGATTGTGGGGATTTAATCTACTGCTCCTGAGGCTGCTGGGAGAAATTTCCCTTTCTCTTCTTTGTTCGCACAGCTCCTGGGGTTCAGCTTTGGATTTGGACCCTCTTCTGCGTGTAGGTCGCCTGAGGGCATCTGTTCTTTGCTCAGACAAGACAGGGTTAAAGGAGCAGCTGATTCGGGGGCTCTGGCTCACTCAGGCTGGGGGGAGGGCGGGGTATAGGATGCAGGGCGAGCCTGTGGCCGCAGAGGCTGACATGACATTGCGCCAGCCTGAGGCATGCCGTGTGTTCTCCCGGAGAAGTTGTCCCTGGATCACGGGACCCTGGCAGTGGCGGGCTGCTCAGACTCCTGGGAGGGGAGGTGTGGATAGTGACCTGTGCTTGCACACGGGCTTATAGGTGGCGGCAGCAGCAGCCTTAGCATTTCATGCCCATCTCTGATGTCCGCGCTGATAGCCGCAGCTCGTGCCCATCTCTGGAGCTTGTTTAGGCGGTGCTCTGAATCCCCTCTCCTCGTGCACCCCGAAACAATGCTCTCTTGCCTCTTCGGCAGTTCCAGACTTTTTCCTGACTCCTCCCCAGCTAGCTGTGGCGCACTAGCCCCCTTCAGGCTGTGATCACGCAGCCAACCCCAGTCCTCTCCCTGGGATCTGACCTCCGAAGCCCGAGCCTCAGCTCCCAGCCCCCGCCCGTCCCAGCGGTTGAGCAGACAAGCCTCTTGGGCTGGTGAGTGCTGGTCAGCACTGATCCTCTGTGTGGGAATCTGTCCGCTTTGCCCTCTGCACCCCTGTGGCTGTGCTCTCCTCCGTGGCTCTGAAGCTCCCCACCTCTGCCACCCCTGTCTCCACCCGCGAAGGGGCTTCCTAGTGTGTGGAGACCTTTCCTCCTTCATGGCTCCCTCCCACTGGTGCAGGTCCCGTCCCTATTCTTTTGTCTCTGTTTTTTCTTTTTTCTTTTGCCCTACCCGGGTACGTGGGAGGTTTCTTGCCTTTTGGGAAGTCTGAGGTCTTCTGCCAGCATTCAGTAGGTGTTCTGTAGGAGTTGTTCCACATGTAGATGTATTTCTGCTGTATTTGTGGGGTGGAAGGTGATCTCCACGTCTTACTCCTCCACCATCCTGAAGGTCTCCTCCGCAATGTGTTTTTATTTTTTCTTTGCCACAAGTTTAAATATTCTTTGCATTGTTTTATACTTCAAAGTATAAAAAGCTTTAAATAACTAAATAAGCATATTATAGACCTACAATTATGGTTAATTATAAAGTGGGCAAGAGGAGATTTCTACTGTGATTGGCAATTAAGAACCTTGAGCATTGAAATTAATTCAGTTTAACTCCCTAATCTAAATATACTGACTTCATAACAAAATTAACATTTAAAACATTAAAAGACATTTATAAAAATTATAAACAAAACTTGAAGGAAATTAATTTATCTCTGACTGCATTGACAATAATTACTTGATATATCAAGCACAACTAAATTCATATCCTGTTATGAAATGTTGGCTTTTTTTACCTATTTCTTATTTTGAAGGTGAGATCTATGCATTTAGAATGACCTATAAGTTATAAATCATTATTTTTATTTTCTACCAAATAGCAAAATTCGCCAGTCCCAACTGAAGGCCATAATGCAAGGATGGAAATTTCCCAGTTTCAGTAGCTTCTTCTGCCATTTAAACCACACTCCCATCTCAAAGTTCGCTATGTATTTTTCACTTCTTGTAACAAATTTTCGTTGGGCACATGCCAGGCACTGCTCTGTGTGATGAGCATTCAGAAATGAGCAAGACGGACCAGGTCTTTGCCCTTGTCTGTAAAGACAGTATTTATGTGCAATATTTCCCTAGATGAAATCATATCAGCATAAGGTAAACTCTTCATAGCCAACCCATAAGAGCTGTTTTGGTACACATGTAATGTTGAACTGTGACCCAATGGTAAAGAGAACTGAATAAGATAAAGAGCACAGCAATGGGGTATATAGACCATGATTTATACTAACATAGCCCAGAAGAAGGCTCAGGATTATCTGTACTTTTATTACTTTTTTTTTTATATAAATTTATACATTTTATTCATTTTTATTTTTGGCTGTGTTGGGTCTTTGTTGCTGCACGCGGACTTTCTCTAGTTGTGGTGAGCAGGGGCTACTCTTTTTTGTGGTGTGTGGGCTTCTCGTTGCGGTGGCTTCTCTTGTTGTAGAGCATGGGCTCTAGGCACGTGGGCTTCAGTAGCTGTGGCACACGGGCTCAGTAGTTGTGGCTTGCAGACTCTAGAGTGCAGGCTCAGTAGTTGTGGCGCACGGGCTCAGTTGCTCCGTGGCACGTGGGATCCTCCTGGACCAGGGCTCGAACCCGTGTCCCCTACATTGGCAGGCAGATTCTTAACCACTGCACCACCAGGGAAGCCCTGTACTCTTACTACTTAATGCCTTTCCTTATCACTACCTACCTTCAGGTAACTATAACATGTTGTGCTCTCTGTCACTGCTTAGTCCAGATTATCTCATTTATTCTTCTCATCATCCTTATGAAGAAAGTTCTATCATCTCTAGTTTAGAAATGAGGAGACACAATTTACAGAAGGTAAAAAGAATGCCCAGTTCACACATCAATTGAGGAGCAGAGTCTATAGTAAATCGTGGTCTGACTGTAATACTGGCTTCCTCTGAAGTGATACTACCTTGTGCTAAATAAACTTTGGGAAATGGAAAACAGGCAAAAAGCACCTAAAATAGATAAGTAAGTAGATGTCCCCTCCTACCCCCCCAAAACAACCAACCTAGTAGCTGCTCTCTTTAGTCCTAAGATAGTTTCTTTAGAGAAGGTCTTTTTTGGTGGGCAACAGCAGGAGACAGTCTGTTTTTCCTTAGCAAGCTGCATTTCCTGTGAGCTTGAATGTAGGCTTTGAGGTTATGATGTTTCAAAGAAAGCTCAGTCTGTGACTGAAAGCCTCCACCATTATTTGCAGGTTATTAAGCTTGTTTGAGTATTTGTTAAAATAAAAAGTTCAGGAAATTTGATTAACACTCTTTCTCTAGTCTTTCAGAAGGAGACAACAGATTTGATCATCATATTGAAAAAAAAAGGTGACAACAGGGGAAAATGGTGGTGTTTCCCCATACTGACTCTTAACTCATTTTGTCTGAAAACCTGTTGACTTAATTTGCAACGATTTTGTGGAGTAAGTGGATTACTGTCAATGTGAACAGTTTCTATGTGCAACTTTTGTTCCCACAGCAAAAATGTTGGCTAGGTTGCCAGCACCACTAGCTGCCTGCGTCTACAATCACCCTGGGAACTCCCACTGAACAGCCACCAAACGAGGACAGCTTAACGTAAATTGAATAGCGCCCCTAATATTACACCGCCATTTAGCATTCAACTTCTAAGTGTCAGGGTGGCCTGAGCGAAGTCCTACTCTGGGACCTGAGTAGTGATTCATGAACCACAATTAATGATATCAACCATTACAACAAAAGCATGTAGCTGAAGTTGAAGAAACCATCTTGCTAGTGACGCCTTTTTTTTTTTTTTTGCACTTCATTCTCGCCTACTACACCCACTGTCCCATTCATTCTAAAAGAATATTCATGTAACAGTAACTGCAGTGAGGTGATGGTAGATTCCTCCAGCTAAACATTTTAGAGTGGGTACATTCAGTGCGATTCCTAGGCTGGGACAAGAAGGAGAGTATAAGCAATATTAAACCATTAAGCAAAGGAAGCTTGGGTCAGAAATATGAAGGTCATACATGAGAAGAAGAGAAGGGATACAGATGCAAAGTGAAATCAAGAACACGAAGAGAGAAAGATTGCAAAGTTATTATCAAAGATGGAAAAATCAGCGTCTGGATTGGGCTGAGAAAGTATTCAAGATCGCCTCTAAAATCTGTGGGGTCCAGAAGAAAAGTAGAGATGAAGGTTCACATCCCAGGTCTTATGTTTAAAAGTTATAACTCAAGCTCTACCCAAGGCCTGGTCCACCTTCCTACCCTGGGGACCTTAGAGCACTCCTAGGGGATGTCCTTGTGACACTGCCCTGCTGGCTGCTAGCCTGAGTGGGAACAAGGATCTGCTGGGGCAAGACCTAAACCGAGGTCCCTGGGCAGGGACCAGCCCAAACCCAGAGTGGAGAGTGACCAGACTCAGCTCCTCGGGGGGCTGGGAGGGATAGGACCCCTGCCCCATACTTTTCCTGCTCGAGATTCTCAGGCCGTTCTAAATGCTTCCCCAAACTAAACCCCAGAGTACAAAGAGGGGAGAGAATAAAGTATTTGGAGAACCTGATCTGTCTAGACACCCACCTTGGAGACTGGAGCAGCCGAGTTTAAGCAAAATCAGCCTCTCTTCCTCCGGCGAGCCAGGACAGGGGCTGGCTCTTCTCCCTCGTGTACACTTGCGCGTTCTTAGCTCCACTCTCTGGCCTGGGGCACCTAGTACCAGTTCCTCTAGAAGGGACTGCATCTGTAATGCCCATTTGCTCAGTTAGCTACAGATCCTTCAAAAAACTTTCTTAGGAAAAATAAAATTGGTCTTGTATTTCAGTTTTTGTGATATGTAACACCCTCTAAGATGCAAACCCAGGACCCTCTTGCCTGGGTCTAAGGGCAGAACTGAAAGCATCCCATCATTTTAAGGTATGTAGAAGCCAATAACAAACCAAGAGGAGTATAACGGATATACCTGGCATTCCTTGATAGTGGCCTGTGCTCTACCTGCCCCAGGTATGCCCAACCAACCTCAAGAATCCTGGCGGAGCACCAATCCCCTTTGTAAAGGAAGGATAAAGCAATCAGGTTTAGAAAACACTAGAGCACATCTTCAAATAATGGGTCAGAATCACCTACTGCAAAAATCAAACCATGAGCAGATGAATCTGACACGTAGCTTTTAGAAGTGGAGTAATTACAATGGAGCACACGCTTTGGAGTAAACTCTCAGCCTGTGAGACAGCTTTTGAAACAGTAACGGCTAGTGAAAATTATCATTCCAGTCTCAGAAAGATTAGTGGTAATCTACAACTTTTATTAATCATACTCATACGCAAAAATAGAAGGGACTCACAGAAATATCACTTTCAATACATATGTCATAAATGCTTACAATTTCTGCTTTGTTTAACTTACAAGAGGGAATAGATGCTAGGACAAAGGGATTTAACTAAGGTACCACAAAAAGCTTAGAACAAATGAGTGGAGAGCTAACTACTGAAATTAGGAATTAGTCTAATATCCATACTGGAGGTCTGCACACAATTGATCTTCAATAAATGCAAAACTACAACAAATAAAACTTTCTTAGCCCTCAGACTAACAAGCACCAAGCTTTTCTGAATGTAAATATAATTTTGAGCTGTAAATAGGTTGAACTCTTTGTATTGACCTCATCACTCTCTACTTTTCACTCAACCAATGTCTCTGTTTAGTCACTGGTTCTATTATGTGTACTTGTCGTGTAGTGATTTTGATTCTGTAGAAAGTCTCTGTGGAAAGGGGGTAAATACAAAAAGTACTTTAAAAAGCTGCTGTATACGGTTTTTTTTTAGAATATTTTGAAAAAATAAAAAAGAAGTCTCATCATGTTCTTTGCACTAAGCAACTGTTTTCAATAACGAGTCCTGCATAAGGACTTATTGATGGATTCAGAAATCCTAGCACAGGGCAGGGAGGCTGCAGTTAAAGGCATCCTCCAATTAGTGCCCAAACAGACTCAAAGGGGAGTGGTCTGTATTGCCCTGGGAAATAGCAGTTCTGAGTTGTAAGGTTGACAAAACTTTGCAGGATGAACAGTATAAATTTATAGACAGACATATGAACCATGGAGAAGAATTTCAGAACCTTGCTAACTACCTTAATTTAGAATGAAATAAGCTGAAGATGAATTACTTCTCATTTTGTTTGAAAAATTGGCAACCCATCCACAGAAAATATGCCTGAAATTTGGAGGACCATGCAAATGTTATCGCTGTACTTGAGACAGTAAATCTTCCCCTTGACCTCCAGAATAGGACCCACATTTAATAAAATGCTTTTAGTCTACTATGAAGCCTTTCTGGGTTGTGTTAAACCAGATCAGCCAGGATAGATGAAATTTACCAGTCGGTTCAGACTCCTGCTGCAAACCCTCACGCCTGCATCCACTGCCAGCTTTCACCAGGAAGGAGAGACCAGAAGCTTATCAATCTATAGAAACAATCCATCTCCATGTTCTCTGCTGAAGCTCACACATGGATGATAATTTGAACAAATTTCCAGTACATAAATAGAGTAAATAAATAACAAGGCAACATGGCGCTTAATTTTTTCCTTTCTCTTTTTCTTTCTCTTTGAGTTCCAGCTTCAGGCAACAAAATCCTTAAGCACTGAAACGAGCAAAAAGCAGTTTTAAGAAGACAGGTAAGGACATTAATATAACACCTCCTTTTTATTCTCTAACATTCCTCACAATAAATCAGCTGGCTTTCCTCCACCCCCTCCTCACACACCCTTCACCCGCCCATCCTGATTTCGGATCGCCGAAAGAAAATCTGTGACAAGGGTATCTATACATAATATTAATGGTGCCGAGGAGGGCTGGTGTGAAGCGTGAGCGCTTGTCAAGAAAGGAGCGATCGAGCCCAGCCGTTCATCCTCCGCAGTGTGCTCTACATCATCTGCAGGACAAATGTAACATCATTAGGAAGAAAAAAAAAAAAAAGGAGGAAGAGGGAGGAAGGAGGAGGTGGGGAAGTAGCCAACCTGCAAGGAAATGGCTAAGTTGGAGATTCCAATCAATCTAACTAAGCCAGGTTCCCTGAGATACTGTCAGCTGCTACAGACAAAACAGGTTGCAGGAGAGATCACTGAGTCAAACAAACAAACAAACCAAAAACTACGAAATACAACTTTCTTATCAGAGATTTACTCAAGTACTGGTGGCATTTTAAATCCATTTTCCAGTTTAGCTCCACTTTGCCTGCCCAGGAAAGAGAAAGAAGTTTGCTTTATCCTTAAATAAAGGAATTCAAGCAATCTGCACTCTAGGGGGTACTAGTTCATAAGCATTTACAGTAGATTAAAAAAGAAATGATGGCAGATATTTTGTGAGTCAAAGTTTAAAAAAAGGCCAGAAGGATAGAGAAGTTTGAGTTTCAATCTTTACTCAAGGTCAGAATCTAGCTTCTGGGTTAGTGTGTGGCTGAGTTTTTTATGGTGAAAAAGGACTCCAATTTCTTTGGCTGTTTAACCAATTGTATGTAGAAGGATTGTGTCCAACTAAAGATCTGTAGGCAGTGAAGCTATTGACCATATGCTGTCCTAGTACCTGCTTGTGAGATAAGGATCATTTGATCTTTTGTGCCAAAGTATTAAATCACCTAATCCACTGATAACTAAACTTAAGAAAACCAATGCCAAAACAAAACAATGAACAGAGCGAATGAAACAAACTGTCCTAAATTATTGGGGCAGGTTAAATAAAATCCAAGTTCCATTACCCCTCTGATTCCATTTACTCACCTGTCACTTAATGCAGAGCCTGAAAAGTTATTTTGATTTATCATCTAAACTGCTCCAAATCTGTAGCTCTGAGATATTTAGTTGCAACTTGGGGAATATTCTCTTACAAATAATTTTAGCATTTGCTTTGGATGATTCCCAAGTCCTTTTACCAAGTGTCAGAATAGGTCTGAACCCAGTTCAGAGTTTTCAGGTCTAATGAATCTTATCCCAAAGCCAACAACTTTAGTTACTATTGATCAATCAGTTTTATTTCCAATTTAAATGCATGAATACCTAGGATAACTCAGAAATTAATTACTGAGTATCTTAGAAACCAGCCTCCCCCATCTGCATTCAGTATCTTTTTAAAAGTTTTTTCGCTAATAGTTTAAAGTAAAAGAAATCAGGTGCTCACCTTTTAAAGTAGCTTTGTTTCCAAAATATGATAGGCCAACTTACTGCTCTTGCCAGCCACTTAAATTAGGGTCCTGTTGAATGGAGACGATGACATATGGGTAGTTCCAGATTTAAGCTAGCACAAAGAAATAGCACCTAATGCAAGCAGACTAAGAAAGTGCAAGGTCATATTTAACTGTATCAAACTTGATTCTTTAAGCTCTAACAGGATTTGATCATCAGTCACTCATGGAATGCTGAATTTGCCTAATAGTAATTCTTTTTCCATCTACAAATGACCATAATTTGTACATAATTTAAATCGAGACATATGAAATTATGGTGATGGTTATGAAAGAAAATCAGAATAATTTTTATTTTATTAACAATAATGTACTAGGTGTACACAGTACACACAACTATACAAATAAATCTAGCGAGTCTTTAAGTAAGCAATGCAAAAACAGGAAACTATTTAAAGAGAAATTTGATTTTGGCATACGTGGCCCATTATCTAAATCTGACTCCAGAAAAAAATGTCACGTAATCATAATTATCACTGCACCAATCCATTCTGACAAATAAATAAATAAATAAACAACAGGCAGAACTAAACAATTAAGGGATTTTTCATTTCCCGTTATGGTCCCTCCTGTAAAACAAAGAATAGATAGACTGAAACATGAATATGAAGGCATGAATGAGAATTATTTTCTTATTCTTAAAACAAACAAGCAATGAGTAAAACAACATTCACATTAATTTAAAATGAAGATATGATGCATTTGCTTATTCTGTTTAATTTTGTACCACTTATGTAACAATGGAGAAATTTGCAAAATGAAAATAATGTTGCAAATATCACTTGATTCAGATGATCTTGGTAGGTCATCTCTTTTAAAATATAAATTAGTAGGAAATTATTTGCTAACATTTAAAAATCCTCTATTGTCTCTCCAAATAGAATTAATCTTCTATTGCATTCTGGAAGCTTTAGAAAACATATAGCACGACATGAAGTTCAGAATTTCTTTTTTCAAAAAAATAAAGCTGACTTATTAATTAAATATGTCTGACATCTTCACCAAATTATTAGCTCCTTGAGAGATGGAGCTGTCTCTCCTTCATTGTTTTACACGGAGCACTGATACAGGATTGGGCCTTCCTGTGGAAATGAACTCTGTGACTTTGTACAAGTCACTACCTGTTTGAAGGCTTATTACCTCTCTTATAAGTGGAGGTGTGGATGAGAAGATCAGTACAATTTCTTCTCACAAAGAGAGCTATGGTTGGATGAATTATGAACTGAGGAGGTAGCTCTGCTCTATTGGGTCTTAGTAGTTGCAGGTCTTTGTAAGGAAAAATCATGTAAACAGATAGCACTTTGATAAGAGAAAGAAAAACAAATAGTGTAATGGTAAATTACTGGGAAGAGCAGGTAATCTTAATCTAGGAATGAAGAAAGTTAAAATGAAGAAACTGGGTCATTTCTGATAAGGGAAGAGGAGAGAAGCCATTTCAGGCTGCAAGAACAGACTGAGAAAAGGTAATGTATGTTTGGAGAATGGTCGATTAGCACAGGGTAGCTGGGGTGCATTATAGTTGAGCAGATGTAATGAAAGGCAAAAATAATACTGATACTAAGAACTAGGATTTGAGAGAAAGAAAAGAGATCAGGTCATGGTGCACAAGAAAGCTCTAACAGAGGAGGTGGGATTTGAGTTGAATCTTGGAAAATGAGTAGGATTTGAAGAGGAAAAGGAGAGGATAAGAGTGAGTTCATATAGAGGAAAGTATATTTGATAGATATATTTAGGTCAGGAAAACATTTGATTAGAATGAAACATTCATGTGAAAATCAAGACTGTAAAAGGAGATCAGGAGGATGTTGGAGAGGACAGAGCATTCCAGGTGGAAGAATTGGCCTATTTCTCATGTACTGAGTAATCTTTGCTATGTATGTGTCGAGGAATCAAATGACGACAACATGGAAAGCCTTGGGTGGCAGAGGAATAGAAAACCTCTTATCCTAGAAAACAGAAAGACTGGGACGGGGCAAACAGTGGGGAAACTATTACTCAGGTCCGAGCATGAGAAGATGAATAAAGCAAAAAAAGAAAGAACCTTGGGACTTGGTTGACAAAATGAATGTGACACACGAGGTAGAGAAAATATTGAAATAAGTTATGAGAACGTGGTACTTTTAGCACTGATATGTAGGACATATAGAAATATCTCACACATTTTGAGGGATTGCAGTCTTTCCACGGAGGGTCTTTGCAAAAATGCAGCAGGTAAAACCAGGTCTCATAGAATAGAGGGTACTCACTGGGAAGTTAAAAACTTGGCAATAAATATATGCATCTGTTGAAAAGTGTTCAGCTGCAAGTGACATAAATCCCAACTATGGGTTACAAAAATAGGAATCTAATTTTCTCACACAGCAAGAAGTTTGTTAGTAGGCATTTGCTGTGTAGGTTCAGATGCTTGACAAACTCACCTTTCTATTCTGACATTGTTAAGGTGAGGTGTTCATCTTTATGCTTCTCACCTCCTGATCACAAGATGGCTGCTATATCTCCAGACATTACTTTCATTTCCAAGACAGGAAAAAGAGGTAAGTGTTTGCTATCTTATATTAGGAAAGCAAAAGTTTCCCTAGAAATCCCCAGCAGACTTCCATTTATGTCTTATTGATCGGAGCTGATCGACTTGGTCACTTCTAGCAGCAAGGGAAAATGGAAATGTGTTTTCTGGGTATATTGCTTACCAAATAAAGTCAGGATTCTGTTAGCAAGAAAAAAAGGAGAATGGATATTGTGTAGGCAATTAGAAAGATATGCTAAAGTATATTTTATAGCATAGTAAATAAAAGTTCTAGAAGGTGATTGCTTTTAAGTGATAAAAATTGTTGTCATTAAAACTTGATAGTTGGTGACCCTTCTAAATCTCTCTCAAAATTCTTTTCCTATCTCCCCGCCCCCCCATCTCCATGAATGCTACCTTCCTGGCGTGGACTATAGCAATGAACTCACCTGGTCACTTTGCTGTCATCCTCTTGCCCTATTACTATCTATTTTCTGTACAATAATATGAATGATCTTTTTATAGAAGGAAGTTACAACTTAATTTACAGTTTGCATTATTTTCAGATCAATGAAAATAGAAACACTATATATATTGAAGTGACCAAGCGATTTTAAAGAAAATCCTTAGCCTTAGATATTTTTATTATTAAACATTAAAAATGAGTTAAGTAGCATTCATTTATCTGAAAAAAACACAATAAAATATACTAAAATTAAGTGGAAAGAAGGAATTAATAATTGACAAACCCCAAGATGGTTATTTAGGAAAATATCAGGAAAACTGATCAATAAGTTAAAATATTTTTGAAAAGATCAATAAGTTAAAGCTCTAATAAGCCCTTATATGGAAAAAAAGAGAATCTACATACACACATGTACATGTATATATAACAAATAAATTCTAGAGTATAATAAATGACATTAAATATGAGAAAAGCTATAATAAATTTTCCAAAATATTTTTGTAACATGAGAAATTACTCCATACAGTTTCACATAATAAATTTGAATAAAATGTGTGATTTTTCAAGGAAATGTCAAAAATTACTCAAGAAAAGGATAACTGTAGAAGGAAATAAAGAGTTGTCCTGCAGCTAATACCAAAAAAGGAGAAGGCTGAGGTCACTCTACAGGCTCTTCATATCAAATCTTCAACAGTACAGTATTCTCCATATTTCTTTCTTCATTCCCAAGCACAGAAAAAGGCAGGCAGCTTTCCATTTATTTTTTGTGTCAAACATAATTCTGATACCAAAACCTGACCAAGATTGTACCAAAAATGAAGCTCATGGTCTAGTCTCAGTCATGACTGTATCTTGCTCTCCTACTGTCTACAGAATTTGTTCCAAACCTTCTTCATATTTCTTAGCAGCCACCTGATTTTCTTTCATCATTCTCAGGTATGACCTTTCCAGAGAGAAACATAGAAGCCAAAGCCTTTTAAATTTTCTTTTTAATTTTATTTATCCAGTTTTATTGAGATGTAATTGACATGTAACACTGTATTCGTTTTAGGTGTGCAAAATAATGATTTGATATACGTGTATAGTGTAAAATGATTACCTCACTAAGTTTAGTTAACATCCATCGCTTTGCAGTTACAACTTTTTTCCCCTGTGATAAAAGCTTTTAAGATTTGTTCTCTTAACAACTTTCAAATACATTGTGTTGGCCAAAACATTTGTTCAGGTTTTTCCATAAGATGTTATGGAAAAACCCGAATGAACGTTTTGACCAATCCAATCCAATACAGTACTGCTAACTATAGTCACCATGCTGTACATTACATGCCCATGACTTACTTATAACTAGAAGTTTGTACCTTTTGACCACCTTTACCCATTTCACACACTCTCCATCCCCCACCTCTGGCAACCACCAATCTGTTCTCCGTATCTGTGAGTTCAGATTTTTAGATTCCACATATAAGTGAGATCATACAGTATTTGTCTTTCTCGGTCTGACTTACTTCACTTAGCATGATGCCCTCTATCTGTGCCACAAATGGCAGGATTTCCTTTATCATGGCTGAATAATATTCCATTGCATATATACTGCATTTTCTTCACCATTCACCCATCAGTAGACAAAGGTCGTTTCCATGCCTGCAATGTAAATAACACTGCAATGAACATGGGGGTACAGATACTTTTTTGAGATAGTGATTTTTTTTCATTTGCAGAGCAGAATTGGAATTGCTGGACCATATGGTAGTTCTACATTTAATCTTTTGAGGACTCTCTATACTGTTTCCATAGTGGCTACACCAGTTTGCATTCCCATCAACAGTGCCTAAGGGTTCCTTTTTCTCCACATTCCCACTGACACTTGTTGTCTCTTGTTTTTCTGATAATAGCCAATCCAACTGCTGTGAAGTGATACTCATTGTGGTTTTGATTTGTTTTTCTATGATAATTAGTGATTTTGAGCACCTTTTCATGTACCTGTTGGCCATTTGTATGTCTTCTGGGGAAAAACATCTATTCAGTTCCTCGGCCTATTGTTTCATCGAATTGTTTATGTTTTTGCCATTGAGTTGTATGAGTTTTTAAAATATATTTTTCATTTTGACCCCTTATCAGATAAATGATTCGCAAATATTTTCTCCCATTCTGTAGGCTACATTTTTGTTTTGTTAATGGTTTCCTTTGCTGTGTAGAAGCTTCTTAGTTTGATGTAGTCCCACGGCCACAGTCTTTAAGGTGGGAACTTTTCCCTCAAATTTGGGCCACCCGAAGTACAAACTGTTTGCATCTGTCTGCATCCTGACCTGATTGCTTCCTGTTGAAATAGAGGAGGTGTTCCTTCCAAGGCTCCGAATCCTGCCCACCAGAACTCTCTCAGCTCTCGGTCACTAGGAATATTCCCTTCTCACTTCTGTATCTTCACCTTTTTTTCTTGTTAAATCCTTCTCATCAGCATTTAAACATGCTCAAGTCTCCTTTCATCTGAAAAATAAACCCTCACTTGATTAATCTCCCCATCCGGTTACCCTTATCCCTCTCCTGCCCTCCAGCCAACCTTCCTAAAAGAGAGGTCTTAAGACTTTTCCTCCAATTCCATACATCCCACAAACTTCACAGTGAACGTTAACATGGCTTCCATTCACTCTACCTAAGACTCCTCTTGATGGTAAATATTTTTCCTACTTCATGACCACTAAAGCAACATTCAATACAAGTGGCTACACCTCACGTTTAAATCGTTCTCTTCCCTTAAATTTTATAACACCACTCCATTTTCCTCCTAGCTCTCTCTTTCTTCTGTCTTTGCTGGATCTTCCTCATGTACCTAACATTAAATATTAGAGTGTCCCAATCAAGTTCAGTCCTAGGCCCTTTTACTCTCAGCTTAATTTCTCTACCTGGGCAATCTTACTCCTACCCACAGTTTTGATAGCCCTGATGACTCTCAAATGTTTATCTGTAACTCACCCTGCTCTGAGCTCCAGACACATATTCAATCATTTATTTGATATCTCCACTGTCTTAGGCACTTCTTAGATGGCAAATCCAAAATTAAACTCATGATCTTCTACATAAGTCTGTTCTTCCTCTATTATTTTTAAGTAATGACCTCATTAAATACCCAGTTTTACAAATCTGATGACCTTGACAACTTCTTCTCCTTTACCCCTATATACATTCAGTTACCAAAGCCTAATGGTTTTACTTCCTAAATGTCTCTTGAACCTGTTCACTTCTCTTCATCTTCACTGCCGGAATCCCCCAATCATGCCATCATCTCTTGCATAGATAAACCTATTGTTCTCTTAACCAGTCACCATAAATACTATTTCCCTCCTCCAATCTTTCTTGACCCTACAACTAAAATGATCTGCTTAAAGTCCTTTATGGCTCCAAAGAAAAGAAGCAAATCCTTAACCAGTCCAGCAAAGCTTTACATAATTAACCCTTACCTAACTCCGTCTTCATCTCAGAATGCTCTCTGGTTTGCTCTGTGCATTTCAGCCACACTGGCCTTCTTTTCTAATGCATCAAATTGATAATCCTTTCCACTCCAGAGCCTGTGCACTAATTGTTTGGGATGTTTCACTATTTTAACTACACTGCTTCTGCCTAGTTAACTCTTATTCACATTTGTTTTTTGACTCAAATATCACTTTTCTTTAGAAGCCTGCACTAAACTGCCAGTCCTCCCAATTAGATTCTCTTTTAGCGCTCTACATCCTATTTCAATCGTAATTAAATAATTAGTTTTAAAATGTTTGTTTCCCTACCAGACTGCAAACTCTAGGAAGGCCAACTCTATGAATCTTGACTTATAGCTCTCTATCTTTTCCACGTGCAATGACTCGTACAAAACAGACATTCAAAAATATATGTTGAATCTGAATACATGAATGCAAAAATACATATCAGTAGCACAATCACCTGAAAATAAGCAGGTTTATTTCAGGAATGCAAAGATGGATCAATATCAGACAATCTATTAATTTTAATATATAACTTTAATTTATTAAAGGTATGGTCATATACAGATATGCCCAAAAGTCATTTGATAACTTCCAGCTAGACATAATAAAAAGTTTTAGGAAATTTTAGAATAAAATCAACAGACATAATACAGTAAAGAATATATGTCATAGTGTGCACTTTTTATATACTAGGAATATACCAGACACATTCCTTTTATAGTGAGGAACAAAAAATGCCTATGTAGAAGATTGTATTATTATTCTAAATACTGTCTTCTCCTCTCTCTAGGAGGATTATAGGTCCCTACACCTTTAATGGCAGGATTAGCCACATGACTTGCAACGTCTCTCCTTATAGAAGAATTACATATTCCCACTTCACTGGTAACAGTAGTTGCCAAGTGACTTGCTTTGAACAATTTATTGTGAGTGAAAATAATTGTGACACTCCTAAACAGAGGCTTTAAGAGGCATCTCATGATTCTGCCACACTCTTCTTTCCATCTCTCGTGAGACCACGGTGTCCCAAAATTAGGTCTAGGAGACAAGACAACATAGGGCAGAGCCATGGCTGACCCAAACTGTACATGAATGTGAACGAGAAACAAGCCTTTGCTGCTGGAAACCACTGAAATGTGGGGATCATATTTGCTAGAACAAAACTTAGCTTGACTGATACCACATACTATTTCCACTAGTCTTCTACATTCTTTCTGGGGGTTCAGAATGTGATAAGGCTGAACAAAAGATATACTTTACACAAATATGGGCAAGGAAAATAAGTAATTGTCATTATTTACTAATGATATATTGCTATTTAATGAGACTCCAAGAGAATCAGCTGAAAATCTATTAGGACTCATAGAATCGGGAAATAAGAAACAAATCTTTCTTTATATCACAAATAACCAGTCAAAAAACGTAACAAAAGTAATTCCAATTAAAATAACAATAAAATAATTAAAATACTAGAAATTAACTTAATAACAAATGAGTGAGACTTACATAGCTATATTAAGAAAATCATTCACTTGACAGTCAATAAATATACACTATATTCAATATCTTGTAATAACCTACAATGGAAAATAATCCGAAAAAAATGTATATATAACTGAATCACTTTGCTGTATACCTGAAACTAACACAACATTGTAAATCGACTATACTTCATTAAAAAAAAATTAAAAATAAATACACATTAAGTTCTAGGCACTATTATAGGCTCTGGCAATACAACAGTACAAAATGCTTTTTCCTGGAGCTTACATTCTACTTGGAGATGAGAGACAATAAACAAATAAGATAACTAATATATAATACGTGAGGTAAGTGGGATAAGTACTGAAGACAAAAATTGAACAAGGAGGATAGGAAATGCGGGGGAAGTTGTGAACAGAGGCACTTTGTATAGGATGGTCAGAAAAAGCCTCACCAAGAAGGTGACATTTGAGTAGAGACCTGACAGGTGAGGAGGGAGCCAGGAGACAGGTGAGGAGGGAGCCAGGAGACAGGTGAGGAGTGAGCCATGAGTCTTACCTGGAAAGGTAACAGCTTTCCCTGTAAAGAGAACTGGCACAGAGATCTTGAGATGAGGGTGGCACCGCCCTGGAGCATTAAGGAGACCAGTGTGGTTGCAGTGCAGTGTGGTCTTAAGTGAGGGAAAGATGGGAGGAGATGGGGGTCCCAAAGAGCACTAGGGGGTGGTGGGACACAGCTTATAAAGAGCTTGGAAATTGTACCCCAAATGAAGTGGAGACCATAAAGTTGTAGTGAAGAATATTAAGCAGACCAAAAAAAAAAAAAAAAAGCAGAGATAGGTTTCTTCCAGGACTAATATTCTAAAGATGCCATTTCACTTTATAGTAACATATACATTTAATATAACTAAAAAAAAAAATCCCAATGTGTTACTTTTAATATTTAACAAATTGAAATAAAAAATTATTTGGAAGACTATACATAGGGAAATACCATAGAAAGTTTCATATATCAAGAATAAGTACTTTCCCAATCAAATATCAAAATATATCTTAAGCTATGGTAAATATTGGGTTGGCCAAAAAGTTCATTCAGTTTAAAGTAAAAATAAAACACACATTTTGAATTTTCATAAAGAACTTTATTGAACAACGTATTCACTAACCGAATGAACTTTTTGGCCAACCCAATAAATACTCGTGGTACTGTGTAGGAACAGATTTATTAAAACTTGATAGAACCTCAGAGCATATATGGGACTTTCCTATATGAGAAATGGTCATTATAAATCAGTGGGTAGAGGGGAGATTATTCAGAAGATAATATTAGATCAATTAATAAACCTGAGGAAAAAATAAATTTAATTTCCTATCTCATACCATATAAAAAAATTTCCAATGAAATGCAAACTCCTAAACCATAGTAACACATGAAGCAAATGCAGGATTTTTTTTCTAATTTACAATCTTTAATTAAGTAAAGCTTTTCTTATCATGATACCAATGAAAGGAGCTAAGAGATAAATAACTGAGAGATTGCTCTGTATGGAAAAAAAAAATTGAAAAACAAACCACAATTGAAAAAAGTGTTTTCAACATATGGGACAAGGGATACATCATTTAGTGATTGCATAGAGAGGAAAAAAAGAAAGAAAGAAAGAAAAAGAAAGAAAGGAAGGAAGAAAGAAAGAAAGAAGGAAAGAAAGAAAGAAAGAAAGAAAGAAAGAAAGAAAGAAAAAGAAAGAAAAAAGAAAGAAAGAAAGAAAGAGAAAGAGAGAAAGAGAGAAAGAAAGAAAGGACTAGGTCAATAGTAAAGGACAAAAATAAACATTTATTCTTTAAATTGACAGTTATTGGGCACACAGCTCCTCCCAACCCTGAACAGGGCACTTACATTGAAGAGGGAAGAAATGGACAAAAGACACATTAGAAAATAAATAAATAAATAAATAAGCTGAGACTTGAATAATGAGTCAGCCATTGAAAAGCTGAAGGAAAATTCTGGGAGGAGAAAAGTGTAAGACCCTACTGTATGAAAGAATTTGAAGTCTGCAGATAGAGAAAGAAGGCCGATAGGGGGAGGAAGAAAGGTAGCAAAGTGAGTCTTGGGAAATAGGACTTGATAGATTGATGAATTGGAATTATAATGGAGTATTCGCAGTTCAGGCTTACAAAAATGGAGTTGGGTGGCCATTGAGGATCTGGTCTCAGACATGTCTCTGCACCACTGAGAACCTGAACTTTCTTTGAACTGTACCAGACCCAAGGACACCACCAGCCGTATTCAGAACACTCACCAGCCCACAACCTTATGGTCTCAAGGTCTCCCCTTGTAACTATGCAAACTTTTCAGAGCCCAATCAATCCTTGCTTAACAAGCACCCTTACTTCTTGCCAGCTCCAATTATAATTCTTGATAAACAACTCATGTAACTAACTGTTATCTTGAAGTTTTGCCTTTATAATCTTCCCCTATTTTGTAGTGCTTCTTGAATCTGTGTCTCTTGGGTTGCAATCCTAACAGATCTGAAGTAAACACATTTTTATTTCAATTAAGTCTTCATTTCTAAAATTTTGGTTAATATAGGTTATGGGAAAGGCCTGAGTTTTACACTATCTGCATTGGGAAATCATTGAAAATGATTGGTGGATGATAGGAGTTGATACTCATTTTCAAGCGATCAGTGCATCTGAAATGTAAGGAATTTTGCTCTTAACAGGGAGTTAAGAGCAAAAGCTGAGAGTTCAGTTCAGAAGTGGTTGTAGTAATTGGGTAGGAAAAGGGGTTAAACTGGACTCATTTCTGTAATGGGACAGATTCCTGAAAGAGAAATATCTGAATTGACAGTTATACACATGAAACATTTTGCAAGATATTGTCAACTTGCGTTCCAAAGAAAAATATGGAAGTAACAACTGTATAAGAGTGCTTATTTCTCCTCATTCTTATAAATACTAGATATTACTACTTTTTCATCTTTGGTGATATGATAAACAAAAAGATTACATCTTTTGAATTTAATTTATTTGAATAATATTAAGAACAGTTATCTCTTTCATATATGTATTTGACATTTGTAGCTTTAAAAAAAATTGTATACCAAATTCAATAGTCAATTCTGACTTCATCTTAATTGGTCCCTCAGCAACATTTGACACTTGGACCACATCCTCTTTTTGAAACACTTTCTTTTGCAGGCTTTCTGGATATCACAAGCCCCTGGATTTCCAGCTCACATTCTGTCCTCCCTTGCTTGAGCTCCTTTGCTGGCTCTGCTTCCGTCAAACCTCTGAATGTTAGAGCATCTCAAGGGTTTGGACCCTATTCTCTCCCATGCTTTCCCCTAGATCATCTCATCCTACCCCAAGGCTTTCAATACCATCCAGACACCACGGAATCCCAAATCTATATCTCTTCTCCTACCTTCTCCTCTAACATGTGGTGTATACATATTTCCACTTACATCTAGCATGTATCTCAAACTTAACCTGTCTGAAACACATTAACTAGCAAGGTTGCTCCCCCCTGGTATTCCTCATCTCCATGAATGGTGCCTCCCCTCCCCCAGCTACTCTATCCCCCCTTCTTGCTCCCTCCATCACACACAATTTTAGGAATTTGTCCTCTGTAAACATAGCAAGTGAGAGCCAAAATATAAAAACAAGAATGTCTACTTGAATTGGAAAACAGAAACAAACTAACTATCCATCATAAGAGATTAATTAAATCATGATGCAATCATTGAATGGGAGACTATGAATCCTTTACAAGCCATGAAATAGATTTACTATTAAATGAAAAAAGCAAAGTTGCAAAGCAGTATAACCTCAGATGGAGAGAATACAAATCAAAATGCAAAATGGAAAGTTCTCCTTGGAAGGAAAGATTCCAAAGTTAAGTGCTTTGCACATTTTTGTTTTGTCCGAGTTCTTTTTTTTTTTTTTCTTAATGAGAAACACTATCATTTCTATGATATAAAAACAAAACTTTAAAAAATAGTGTTACTGAGCCAAATTTGGGTCTGCTCTCCCACGTGCAATAATGCCAATCTACTGACAATGAGTTGTGGTGAAGGAAAGTGCAGCATTTATTGCAGGGTGCCAAGCAAAGAGTATGGGCAGCTAGTGCTCAAAAGCCCTGAACTCCCCAATCACTTTTAGGGAAAAGATTTTAAAGACAGGGTGAGGGAGAGGGTTTCAGGGTACATGATCAGCTTGTGGACATTCTTCTGATTGGTTGGTGGTGAGGGTAACCGGGTGGTATTTTGGGAGTTGATATCATCAACCTTTTGGTTTCAACAGGTCTGGGGTCTCCATGCTTGTGGTCAACATGCAGTTAACTCCTTGCACCTGATGGGGGTTTCAGTATCTGCAAAACAGCTCAAGAATATGGCTCAGAATATTTTTTATAGCCGTTGAAGAGGAACTAAAGGTCTTTGGCTTTGCTTAATGGATAAACTATTATTTTTTTGTCTTGCCTATTTTCCTTTGTTTCTGCATTTTCTCACTTCTCTGATTATATTTACTCTTTGGAACTTGGGGAAAGCCTAGGAGGTTCAAGTTTTTCTACAAATAAGAGGCAGGTGGAGGACATGGTTGGGGAGGGGGATCTGTCCTGGGAAGGCCCCATAGGGTCCTGATCAATTACAACACCCTTTTCTTTGATATTCCTCATTCGTGAGGGGGAACACGTGTGGAACAAAAAAGGAATAAAGTTTTGGATAGAGAGGTTAATTATAAACTTGGCAGAGGAACTTGGTTTTAGGGGCACTCAGTTTTAACAGGATTGACAAAATGGAGATAAGTGAAGATTAATGTACAGGATCATAAATGAATTTTTTCTGAGTTAAAATTTCATAGGAAAACCACACATAGGGCTAATAGAAATGTAGCTGGATATCTAGAAGCATTTAGCCATGGACTGCTAATACATAGCCGTGTCATGGAAGTTGACGTAACAGCTTCTCAGCCCTCAAGCTACTTCTAAGTAAAAGGTTTCCAGGCATGTTTAACAAAATGGCCAAATGAAACAAGATTATGGGTGTTAATGCAGTGACTATGGCATATATTCAGCTATTTAAATACTCCTGTTTTAAGAACTAGTTACTAGACTTATCATTAAAAACTTACCTTGAGGTTTTTGACAAGAGGGTGGATGGCATGACCTAGTGAGACCACTGGTCCAGGAGCTGGTAGAAGTCATCTATTCTTGAATATACCACCTCCTGGGTGACCATGAGCTTGATGTTTCATCTCCAAGACTCAGTTTTTTAATTTGTAAAATGAAGTTATTATATCTGCCTTTCTACCCTATGAGCATATTACCAGGATCAGATAAACTAATGAATGCAGCACCTCACAAGTAGAAGACTAGTCAATACTTAGGAGAATCTTGAACAAATTTGTTTGGAAATCGATTAGAATTATTTCCTCCCATACCATTATTGTCACTATGATAAACCTCTTTGCCCTATGGTGAAAATAATTTCCAAAGGGCTATATTTGCAATTTACTTTAAAATGCTTCCAAAATGAAGATGGATTGACCGATGAATAGAAGAATGGATAGATATGTTACAAAACAAGTATAGTAAACACAAATGATCATACTGAGGTCGTGGGTATACAGGTATGTGCTGTAAAATTCTCTCAATTTTTCTGTGTGTTTAAAATCGTCACAAAGTATTGTGGAGAGTACTCATTAAAAAGAGGACTATACAGTTTCCCTTTAGTCCTATAAAAGCAGAGGGCTTAGACTCATTTGCTCAGAGAGCGCCCTATGCTGATGGAGGAAGACTAGTTATATAATACAAATTTAAATGCCAGCAGTTTTATATCAATTAATTATATCATAAATGCCAGTTAGCAATCACAGCCAAGCCAAAGCATGACCTCCCCAAGTCCCAAGCACCAACGACTGTTCCCGAGTTGTTTAAACACCAAGCCAGGAGGTAGCTGCTTATAGTAGCAGTCTCCCGTTTGCATCTGTATTGCTGTGTGACCTTGAGAAAAATATTTAACCTCTCCCTTCTTGAATTGTTCCATCGGAAAATGGTGACAACTATGAATGATCACAGCACCGCTGAGGACATTCCAGAGTGATTTTGAAAGCACTCAGAAACAGCTTAGACAAATTAAATGACTCCCTCTTTCCTATTGATTTCACTTGGTATTTTCTGAGAATTTCAGATAAGCTTCAACTTATCTGAAAGGATAAGCCCCATCCTCCAGGGCCTAGCAGAGTGCCTTACACATAGTAATCACTCAATAAATATTTATTCATTTGATCTGATAACCTAGCATTGTTAGAATGCATTTATTCAGAAAACATATTAGTCATTTTGATCATTATAACTGCCCCATCCCAAAGAACACGTCACAAAATGTCAGGAGGCTGGTATTTTTCACAGTGATACATAATGTAGAGTCGAGAGACGAGATAATAAATCTAACTGATCGCCCTGTATGTTATCTGAACACAGAGTCAGGCACAAACTGTCCTGCAATATTTAAATGAAAGCCACATGGAGTCAACACGATTCCAGGGACGAGAAGAGACTGATATTCTTAATTCTGAAAAACTGTATTGGTAATCAATCGGAATGCGAGAGCAATCGAAAAGCTGTCCAATTTTCAATTGTAGTATAAGTTGGAAAACAATTTGAAAATAATAGCTCATACAAAGAATTTTTGCAGCAGTCAATATGGACTTCATGTGAAGGACAAATAGGAATTTGGCAACATATGCCCTGTTCAGCTACTGTGAGTCAGACGGTGTCTGTAGCATCCACTGAAGGATCCCCTGCATATCAGAATGGGAAATCTTTCAGAGTGTGGCTCTATTGAGACTCTATTAAATGGGATATTCACTGAGAAAGCATTTCCAGTGAATGCACACTAGCAGAACTGTGAACATTCCTATTAATGTACGATCATTGCAAATGAATTTACATGTGTGGTTTGCTGAACTGGTTCATATTAGAAATGTTTATCTTATATTTTTATGGTATAACAACATTATGAAACTGCTCATTCAGATTAAAGGTAGCTCCCACCATCCGCCACAGACTCTGATCCATTGCTAAATTTTTTTTCTTCTGTGAAAGGCTGTGTGGCTTGAAGACATAAAACAAAACACAAATCTGCACATTATTATTTATTTCTTTGCATAAAGAAAACTGTTCTCTGGCTCAATTTCACTTTATCACAAACTACAGAAATAGGGTAAGTTTATAGGACTCAATTATACATTTAACTCCTAGAGGATTATACTTTTTTTTTTTTTAAAGCTGGTTTAATCTCAGGAGATCAAGTATAAATAATATAGAGGACCCCCAACCTGCTTATTCTTCCTAATATTGGGGTCCTATTTGGTATTATACTCCACATGATATACGTGGCAAATATTTGTTACCATTGAAAGCAAAGATAGCAGCTAATTGATTTAGATATTTCATTCTGCTGCAAAATGAGCTTTGAATCCAGATTTTTTTTTAATTGAAGTATAGTTGATTTACAATATCATGTTAGTTTCAGGTGTACAGCACAGTGATTCAGTTATCTATCTATCATCTATCATCTATCTATCTATCTATCTATCTATCTATCTATCTATATCTATCTATCTAATTTTTTCAGATTCTTTTCCCTTATAGGTTGTTACAAAATATTGAGTATAGGTCCCTGTGTTATATAGTAGGTCCTTGTTGGTTATCTGTTTTATATAGTAGTGTGTATATGTTAATCCCAACCTTCTAATTTATCCCTCCCCCCTCTTTCCCTTTTGGTTCCAGTTTTTAAAATAATGAGTATTCCAGAATGAACGTTGTATCTCCTATCAGACTTAAAATTTAAAAATTTAAAAATCCACACCATAAGCTGTTTTGTTTTGTTTTCTTATATGCATATGTAGTTCTGTTCTCACTCTCTTTAGAGGCTTATCCTTGTCTAATGATCTTAACAGACTAACGCCTCCCTCTGAGTTGCTTTAAATGTGCTGTGCCTGAGGATGCCCTGGATGGCTTCTGAAACTCCCTTCCAGCCTGAGTTTTGCTCTTTTGATAGAGACACGTTTTCTGAGGGCCTCATTTACATAACCACACAAACCCTGGACAGACAGCTGTTTGCCCACACTGACTGCACTGGTACCCGCACAGATATGCAAATTAGGTAATACATACTTAGTGCAGTTGTGTGTTTATTAAATTTACTCACTTCCTAATAGGCCTGCCTGACAGAGACTCAAGGAGGACCTTTCAAATATTGATGTAAAACCTAGACAGTAAATAAGGTGTTGGTTTTTCAAAAGACATCTTGAAAAAACATAAATTCAGTGATTCCAGAGGCTGATTTCTTTCATCGCTAACTTTAGTGGCTACATAAATACATATTCCCTAAATGGTTAAAATGGATTGAAGTTAAACAGCTGTGAAATTTGTCACTGTAAATAACATATTACTTGTCTCTATGCTCCCAGTCATCTCTGATCACTCTTGAGTTATTTATTTCAAATTCAAGCTTACCCTGAAAACAGATTTTCTTCTCCACTGAAGACAATGGTGCATTCTAGAAGGGAAGACACCTAAAAGGACAATTGTCAGTTTCTTTAGAACAGAGATTCCTAAGCCAAAGACAGGGAGTCCTTGAGGGACCCTAAGGAGTTTCTACCAGTCCAGGAACACGAGCATTGCCTGCAATGTGATGATACAAACACCTGTTTATATGTGTATGTAAATATTGGGATTAGTATAACTTCATTTCAAAGTGTATGTGCTGTAGATGTGCAATCATGTATTGTTCTCTTGTGCTTCTCAAATAAAGAGGCAATAAAATATAATTGCCCTCGTGTGCAGGTTGCATAAATTTGATCATAGTTTCTTTAAAGATTTCCAGCCTCAAACTGGATAGGACTATGAACTACTACTTTAGATCATCTTTGCTTCTCTCTTTCCTGTTATCAAAAGAGAACAAAGATCTATAATGCCTAGAAAGTCACCAAACTAATGCTAAAGTAGGAATAATTGCATCACCTCAGTGTCTTAGAAGTCCTAGATTTTCTCCCAAACATCAAACCTCAAGAGCCCCATGAAGATGACGACTTACCTATGGCTCCCCAGTCATAGATCTGAGAAGCAATTGAAGGTCTGTATATAGCTCTTCTGTTTCTGTTGACTGTTTTAATTGTCAGAGGAGAGAGGGAGAGGCCTTTGAGGAAAATTTACCATGGAGTGTGCAACTTATAAATGGAAAAGTTAGACTTAACCCACTATTCAGTCAGCAAAAATCAAATTATCCTTTTCCGGTTGATATTCTTTCACTGGAAGAATATAAGCTAATTTCATAATAATCTTGTTTGCAAAGCCAGGAGGGGACATTTTTAGTCACATCTTCCTTTGACTCTAGACAGAATGACATTGCAATCATTCTGGACCAAAATGCATGATTTCTCTATTTTTCAGAGCTCTCCAGGGAAAAATAGTTTCAGCCTTTTTATAGTCATAAACTTCAACATTATAAAGATTTTTCCCTGTCTACTCCATCTTCAGGATTTCTAACCTCAGTCCCATTCATTCACTTTAAATTTACCCCCTCTTTTTTCCATCGTGGTGGAAATCATAACTATTTGATCACATTCTCCTTAATCTCTTATAACATCTTATATTCTACAATATTAATCACAAATCATTTCTTGGCTTTCATGTCACCAAGCTGGGAAACCCAAACGTCTAAAGTTTTTCCCATATGCCAAATTTGAACCTCCCTTTATGTTTCTGTGACTCTCCTAAGAATTGTCTATAATTTTAGTTTATCCCATTTAGTGAAAGACCTTAAAACTAAGTTCTGATCGTCATCAATATAATGAGAGGGTTAGTGAATCAATTTTTGGTTTCTTCTATCTGTGCTTTCAAGATCATGAGCTTGTAAAGACGCTGCCAAGCTGAGTTAGATTCACTTATGAAACACTGTGAAACTGCATCTTTTTCTGCAATATTCCTGCAAATCTACTCATTTTTCAAGCTAAGATTTTATGTTCCCAGAATCATCTGTAATAAAAAGAAAAACCCTTTGGTTGAAGGTATTTACTGTGGTTACACTAGATGAAAATACAGCATGTCTAACTGGAAATGCATTGTGTTTATCCCAAATAACTTTTTTTCTTCGTCTCTATTTTCAACGAAGATCTCATTAATACCCTTGGAAGTGTGGCATTTTTTAAGGACTCACCTTAAATGTATTTCTATTGAAGTTGACATGATTAAAGAAATCCATGAGAATAATAAGTAGAGCCCCTTTAGGAAGTAGTATCCATTGGAGGATAGGAAAAATACTTTGAGTTCCTGGGATCCTTGTGATCACAGCACTTAAAATTTAGTTTTGATCCCAATCTTAATTTATCAGGATTTAAAGTTTTAAGTTGTCATTGTTAGAGCAAAGTATTAGGATAATTAACATTCCAAGAGACTATTTTCCTGTATGCTAATAACCAAGGTTTTAAGATATAAAATTTCCCCAGTAGAATTTTAAGATACCGTCATCATTCAATTATGACTATTATATTAAGCAGGTAATAAATAATATTAAAGCCTTAATAGAAGAATGGAAGGAAGCATACCAATGGAACTCATGTATTCTTAGCAAATGTTTTATCCAACCAGGCTTTTATTGCTATATCACTTGCCTAGCTCTCTCTACCTTCTAATGTGCATTTACCCCAAAACTAAGAACTAATGTCAAAGTTTGCCTTCATAAAAGGGGAAACTAGTATTTACTGAGTGTCAGTACTGTGTCAGGCTTTCTGCGAGGCACTTGGCAGACACGGTATCATCTACTATTGAAAACTTCCAGACGACTCTGTACTTCTACCACAAAATCACTTTTCTACCATCACTGATCTCTGCTTATTCTCTTGGTTTGCGTGTCTTTGCTAAATCTCAACTCCATTAAAATAGAGAATGGGAAGTGTGCTGTATTTTTGCTCCATATTTAGTCTTTACAGAAGAAAGCTCAGGTCGTTGTTCAAAGAGATTAAGCCAAAAAGCCCTTTTGGAGGAAGACAACTTATTGGTTTCCATTTTATAGATTGACATCATAGAGTTTTCCCAAATAGCTGTGTGTCTTCCTAAAGACGAACCATGGGCTCTGTGGCGCTCCACCCCCACGCAGCTGCTTAAGAAATAACCAGCCATCAACATCCCTACAACAGCAAGGAAACAGCAGTGCTGACATGGATTGTTCAGTTCAATAAAACCCTCACTCCAGATTTCTTTAATGAAAGGGGTCTATTTTTTTCTCTTGGAGAAGCTTTGAAACATGATTCATTCTCCAGGCAAGAAGGGCTGTGCTTTGTTAGCTGATTGCTTGTGACATAATTAGCTGACAATCTGGCACCGGAATATTATGCGCAAATAGGACAACAGTGCAGGAGAGGGTGGTAAGGTTAACCAATCTAGAAGACTTTCAACATGAAAGGAAACCCTGAAAATGTAAATTATACCCTGGTGTTGATCTTTTAAGCTAAAATCAATTTGAGTCATTACGATGGTTCTGGAAGAAACGATCAGTACCAATTTGTTATAGGTTTAGAAATATTTACCATAGGAAATGCAAAAACTCCAATTTGATATTCCTATTCCTTCACTGAAAGCAGCTGAGGAGAGTCTGAATAAGTGATAATGACTATAAGATTAGGAAGCTTGTGTTTAGAATTCACCACACTGATACCCGAGGCGGGTCTGCAAGCTTCATGTCACTCCCTGGAAGATTTTAGGTTATTTTTCTCTCTGTGACTTTATCTTCACATGTTATTTTGGGGACCGATTACCACAACTCTAAAATATATGATGCAAACAAGAAAACTGAAGAAGGAAATGAAGAAACAGGGATATGGACTCTGAGACACTGATCACCCCTGTTAGATGATTAGCTAGAAACAGAAAAAAAAAAAAAAAAACTATATTCTTAGAAGAAAATAAAACTTAGCTGCATGTCTTTAGTGAGTTGGCTTTGACATGAAAAGTGAAGTCTGAATTTCTCTTTGAAAGGCAATAAACTGTTCAGTTGCTGCCATCTTATGTCTTACTCGATAGCTTGTCTTTTCTTTTTCTTTTCTCTTCTTTTCTTTTTCAGGGTGGAGTTTGTCCTGTGGCTGTTTTGCCACCTTTTTCTCCTTCTGGGCTGTCAGATTTCTAAGGAGACCTGGAGGGAGGAAGCCTGAAGAACTTGTTAGCCCACAGCTGCCTTTCTATCGAGGGCGGTACGTTTGATTAAAGGGGAGAGCCCCCCTGGATTTCACAGATCGCATCAATCACGTTGATCAGCCCCCGAAAGGCAACATATTGTCTGGGACTCGGCCAAGGAGGGATATCAATTTCACAATTGCACTTATGTCTTTCAGCCAAGAACCGGTTTATTTTTGGCTACTGAAGTCTGAGACTCACTTTGGAGCTGCATTTACACTTTCATGCTTTATGCCAGCCTCTCAGCGATAACTTTTCTCTTTAGTCAAGCAGAGGCATCTTAACAGCAAATTAGCTCTGCTACACATTCCTTACCGAAGAGCCTTGTTTTATGTTTTGACAGAGTTTTGAGGCTTTTTTCTTTTCCGTTATTAATTCTTCCTTCCATGGAGAGAGATTTCTTGATGGAGGGAGTCTCCTTTCAGAAAAAGTCTCTGGGAAAAGAACACCATCAGAACTGGCATTATTCTAAGAAAAGTTAAATAATTGTTTGAATCTTCAGTGTCTGATCAGGCCGATAGCAACAACAACAATAATAATAATATCAATCACAATATGAGAAAGTCAGCCCTAATGGTTTTATGCCCATTTTTGGTATTATGACACTGTATGTCTTAATTTATTTAAAATGATTTTTAATATTGTACTTTGCAAATTGTGGAGAATCATTTATATATCATATCTTAGGACCCCATCAGAATTCAATATAGTTTGCTCACAGGAAATTCTGACCTGTGATTACTTTGTATTATCTCTTCACTTTTAAATATATATATACACACACATATATATATAAAATGCTCTTTTTAATCCTTTTGTTGTGGTTGCCTTTTCTATTTGCCAGTTTCTCATCCTGTACCTTTACTCTTCTTGTCTGGAATTCTGCCTCATTTAAGGAATAAAATGTCTACCAGGAGATTTATTGCAATGAAAATCAGATTAATGACTGAAACAAATATTTGCTGGGGAAAAAATTAAGACATATATTTTAGAACTTCATAAATAAAAACATATTTTCCAACAACTGTGAATATCTTGCAAAACATTTCAGGTTAACAAACTAGAGCAGGTAACTAAAGTGTATTATCTAGCCACTTTTGCTTTGTAAATTATATAATGAGTTACAGAATTAAATTCAATAACTTTTTAAAAACATGGTCCTGCTTGGTTTTGATATTCAAGAATTTTAAAAACCGCATAAAAATTCAAAAGCTGATACTGTTAAATTCTCCTTTAGGAATAGCATCCCTGAAGACTTAATGTTTAATGACTACAGTTTCTGTAAAACTTCTTTAATAATAAATGATTAAATACTTACTATGACATTATTTACCGGTAATATTTATTCTAATTTGATGTAAACCTATGATGAGATACTTTTACGTTACTTCTAAATACTCTGAAACAGACTTTTAACACCAGTTTCAAATACTGAATTGAATATATTCTTTGAATAATTAAAATAGGTGTCAAGTAGAGCTATGTTTGGGAAATACTGTTTGATCGTGTTATTTTCTTTTGAATCATCAGAAGTAGGGGATACTTTTTTTTCAATTATTTTCTCAGATAGCAAACCATAAAAAGACATCATCACAATGTGTTCCTGCAAATTAACTGCATCGGCTTCCATTTTTAGTGTGATTATATTACAGGCATTTGGAACTGTAATGAGTGTTGAAACCTTATTGTGTTTAAATGAGCTAAGATGTGTGAGCTACCATACCCAATAACTATCTTTGAAATGTACTGCTGGATTCTTTAATTACCTTTAAATGCTTTCCTTAAATTATTTTAAAATGCTGCCTTTTTGGATTCTGGGAATATGAATGGATTTTTATGGCCTATGTTTACAATTTAACTTTTATATCTAGAGACAATCTTGCTTAATTTTTTTGGCATAGGGATTCTATTTTCTATTGATACAAAGTACTGCAAAATCTGATTCAAAATTCCATGCTTATTATTTCTCCAAAGGAGACAGTCGTGCAGTCAAGTTCATTTTAGAGAGCAAAAATGCTAATTAACACTTTCATACCAACCAGTATTTTGATAAAATCTTTATTTTATTAATCCCAGGCCTGAAATCTGTTTTTAAATGTGAATGACAGGGATGTCTTTCACCAAATTACATATAGAAGAAAGATAAACGATTGATGCCTGTAGAGTGATATTATTTGCCATGGTGACATATTCTTGAGAATATGTGGTGTGTCTTATGTCTCTGAAATTTGGATTTTGATAAAGTAAATATCTTAATGTAGTTTAAATTAATCCTATTCATAAGATTCATATTCTTCAATTAAAAGTGTTTGTTTCTCTTCAAATCATATATTAAATCTCAGAATGTCACATTAAAAATGGAGGAAAGCTCTTATTTGCCTAAGCGAATCTCACAACCTGTGATAATTTATCATTAATTTAACTGAGTTCCTTGACTTTCTTCATCTTGATTTTCCTGTTAGATATCTAGGACTTCAAGGCATAGCCAATATTATCATGCACTGAACTAAGTCAGCAGTTTTGACATCTTCATCTCAATGTCCTTTTCTGTACCTTCAGCAATGTTAATGTTACAAATTATAGGAGAGCATATTAATAGCCATACCCAAGAAGCAGAAAGAAAAGTGCATTTTTTTAAACTAAGTACTAACTTGGGATTTCCCGGGCCCATTGTCAAGTCAGCCGAACCCACAGCTCCTCCATTGTGATGATAATGGATTCCGTGTTGTTGGCGCAAAGGTCGCGAGGTCACCGTAAGCTCCTTAATGGACTGTGAAATAACTTTAACTGCATTAACCTCTCTGGATCACATGGGCGGCACCAACAGCCACTCCTGAAATTCTCAGCCGCCTATGGAGACAATACCATTAGATTATTATATTTTCCATTTCGAATAGCAATAGGCTCAAAGCAATTATGCAGCTAAGCGTTTCCGCTAAGTGAAGAAGACCTTAAAGAAGATTAACTAGAACATCTCTTTTATCAGATATGTGGAGGGTAGGGATGGATACTTAAGAAAATTTCACAGGACTTTCAGATACCTTAAACTCAAAGGGTCCACCATCTCAGGTTTTAGGCTGTGAAGTCATTGGGTGAAATGAAAATCTCTTACACATTACTAAGCCCAAATGGATTCTCCCTGTTTCCTAAGTTGAGCAGTATATTTAGAGGATAAACATTTTCCCCATCTATTGATTTTTCTAAATGAGACTATGAAACCAAGAGAACTGAGAACCAAGAACGTAAGCCAGAGAAACCCACACTGGAAGCCATATGTTATCTTTCCCAGACTCTGTGTAACAGAGAAACTCTTTTCCCCAGGAATGTAAATGCTGTTGTTCTCATTTCTGTCTGCTGGTTATTGTGTTTAAAACACCAAAATGCTTTCCTTTGAAACCACACAAAGCTGGGAAGCCCTTATTATCTGAAGGACAAGAATAATTGCTGTTGGTTTGCGTAGATGTAATCAGACATCTATTTACCCACAAGTTAAGCCCTGTTGGATAAGTATCCAAGAAAGATTTAAAGAGTACTGTGGTCATCAGTATTATCATTAAAGTACCTCATTGTCATCTTAATATGACATAACACAAAAACACACCACATTAAACACATGTTTTAAATGCTATTTGATTTTCTAGTGGGATATCATGAACTGAAAAGTGAAAACAGATAGACTACATTTCTTTGCTTTTAAAATGCCTGAATATCTGAATATTTCCAAAATGAGGATCAAATATGCAATTACTTTTTTTTTTTAATTTATTTATTTTATTTACTTTTGGTTGCGTTGGGTCTTCGTTGCTGTGCCAGGGCTTTTCTCTAGTTGTGGCAAGCCGGGGCTACTCTTCGTTATGGTGCGTGGGCTTCTCATTGCAGTGGCTTTCTTGCTGAGCATGGGCTCTAGGCATGCAGGCTTCAGTAGTTGTGGCACCTGGGCTCAGTAGTTGTGGCTCACGGGCTTAGTTGCTCCGCGGCATGTGGGATCTTCCCAGACCAGGGCTCGAACCCGTGTCCCCTGCACTGGCAGGCAGATTCTTAACCACTGAGACACCAGGGAAGCCCTGCAATTACTTTCTATATTTACATTATACCTTCAATTAGTTCACTATATTTTTCCAGTTCTAAAACACCTCCAATTATCTTAGATTTTTCCAGAATTAAAAAAAATGTAAATATAAGAAGTAATTGCATTTTTTTATATTCTGGAAAGTCTATGAATATTGAAGGTGTCTTAGAATTGGAAAAATATAGTGAACTAATTGAAGGTATAAACATCCTTTCTTCAATCTTGATCTGCGTATGTATGTTTCAACCTTGGAAAACTGCTTTTTGAGGATTAGATGGGAGTTGGTTACTGTTTTCTAAAAATGAGAGGAAAAGATTGCAGCGCAGCAGCATGGTCTTTGAAGTGCAGAATGGCATTGCTTATGTTATCTAGGAAATCTGACAGAGAGGGTAGATTATACTTCTACTAAAGCCAAATACATCAAAATCTATTATTTGATCACAATAGCTACTATTATTAAAAAAAGCCTTTTGTAAAAGTCTTTGTCTCTTTCCCTGGGAGGTGCTTTGTTTTACTTGGTCAGGGCTACTCTGCCTCTGACTGAAGCCTACCAAATGGATCAACCAGATTACTATTGACTCATTCAAAGAGCAATTACTGCACACTTTCTGTATGCCAAGCACTTCTGATATGCAGACATTCCATGCTGGCAAGGAAATTAGCAGAGAGGTGTGATAAGTGATTATGATTGAGGTGTGATTATGCTTGAGGCCTGTGCAACGTGGGAACTCAGAGAAGACCCTCTATCATGCACTTCTTAACGGTTGAATTAAAGTTGTCTTTCATGTTTCTGTATTTCCCTTGTGACTTCAGCTCACCATGAAACTACTACCCAAGAGGTTTGGAGCTATGTTTCCTGAACGTGGCATGCTTACTTCGTTTCTGTTCTAACTTTCTGAGTTGACTTTCCCAGCCCACTGCTCCATGTTGAGTCTAAGGATTTCTGTATGGAAAGCTGATGGACATGCTCAAGATATCAGATATGACATGTCAGTTGCTTGCTTGTTTCCTGACCCAATTGCAAAAACACAAACCAATCAATTAATTAGTCTACAAATACGTACAGAGCATCTACTATGTACTGGCAAGTTGCTAGTTAGGCTTTTTTATTCAAATGCGCTTTGAGATTTGAATTGATAAGGATGTAGTAAGCTATCATTGACTAGTGAGCACCCTTGCAATCCTTAAGGATGCCAATTCTTTAATAATGATCAGGGTTCAAGTCAATAAATAAAGTTAACATATTGTAATAAATATAAAATGCAGAAACCTTCTGTGCAATGCCTGCATTTCTCTTGCAGCACCATCCTGCCAAGAATATGACCACACTATATAGTGGGTGAAACCCAATGTAGTCTACAGTATATTCAGCAACATATAGAAAGAATTATGCACCATGACCAAGTGGGATTTATCCCAGGGATGAAATGTTGGTTTAACATCCAAAATCAATTAATGTAAAATAGCACATCAACAGAATAAAAAACAAAGCTACACAATCATCTCAATAAATGGAGAAAAACATTTAACAAAGTCCAACACTTTTTCATAATAAAAACACTCCACAGACTAAGGATGTCTACAAAAACCCCATAGCTAACAGTATACTTAATGACGAAAGACTGGATGCTTTTCCCCTCAGATCAGGAACAAGACATGGATATCTGCTCTTGCCACTTCTGTTCAACAGTTGTGCTGGAGGTTCCAGCTAGGGTAATAAAGCAAGAAAAAGAAATAATAAGAATTCCAATTGGAAAGGAAGAAGTAAAATTATCTCTATCCACAGATGTATACATTTGTACATAGAAAGTCCTAAGTAATCCACTAAAAAACAATTAGAACTAATAAATGATTTCAGCAAAGTTGTAGGATACAAGATCAATACACAACAGACAATGGCATTTCAGTTCACTTGCAATGAATGATCTTAAAATAAAATTAAGAAAACAATTTAATTAACAGTAGCTTTCAAAAGAATGAAATACTTATGAATAAATTTAATAAAAGAAGAGCAGTTTTATACTCTGAAAACTACAAAAAATTATTGAAAGTAATTAACAAGACCAAATAAATGGAAAAACATCCCATATTCACAGATTGGAAGACTTAACACTGTTAAGATGGCAATATTCCACAAACTGATCTACAGGTTCAACTCAATCCCTATCAAAATTATCCTGAAAAAGAAGAACAAAGTGAGAAAACTTACACTCTCTGATTTCAAAACTTAATACAAAGCAATAGTAATCAAGACACTGTGGTACTGGCACAAGAATAGACATACATATCTGTGGAATAGAACTGAAAGTCCATAAATAAAGTTATACATCTAAGGTTAACTGTTTTTCAATGAGGGTGCCAAGATTTTCAATGAGGGTGCCCTATTCAATGGGGAAAAAAATAGTTTTTTTCAACAAATGGTGCTGAGACAACAGGATAGCCATATGCAAAAGAATGAAGGTGGACCCTTACTTCACATCATATAAAAAGTTAACCCATTGGATCAAAGAGCTAAATGTTAGAACTAAAACTATAAAACTCTTAGGCGAAAACACAGAAGTAAATCTTCATTATCTTAAATTTGTCTGAAGATTCTTAGATGCAACACCAAAAGCATGAGCAAAAAAGAAAAAACTAGATACATTGGATTTCATTAAAATTAAAAGCCTTTGTTTTTCAAATGGCAAAATCAGGAAACTAAAAAAACAGAATGGAAGAAAATATTCTCAAATCATATATCCATTAATGGACTGGTATGCAGAATATTATGTAGGACACTTATAACTCAATAATAAAAAGAATCCAATTTAAACATAGGCATAGGATCTGAATGGACATTGCTCCAAGGAATATATACAAAAGGCCAATAAGCAGATGAAAAAATGCTCAATAACGAGATACTGTGATATAATAAAATATATATATTTTAGTCTTTGTCCCTGGTTTCTGGCTCAAGAGTTTTTAAAACCCTTGGAATTTCCTCAGTGATAGGAGTGATAGGAGCATCTTTTGTTTCTACTGAGGCAACTCTTGGTGGATCCCTAGATAGTTTCAGGATGGGGGCAGGTCACCAAGAAGACCAAACCTTGATTAGAAGCTTGGAACTTTCAGTCTCATCCCCAACCTCAGAGAAGAGGAGAGGAGCTAGAGATTGATTTAATAATTAATCATGCCTACATGATGAAACCTCTATAAAAAGCCCTAAACAACAGGCTTTAGAGAGCTTCCGGGTTGATGAACACATCCATGGGACAGAAGAATGGTGCATTCCAACTCCATGGAGATAGAAACTCCTGGGCTTGGGACTTTCCTGAATCTCATCCTATCTACCTCCTTATCTGGCAGTTCATTTGTATCCTTTATGATATCGTTTTTAATAAACTGGAAATAGTATGTAAAGTGCTTTCCTGAGTTGTATGAGCCATTTTCTAGTAAACTATTGAAAAGAGGGAGTGGGTTGTGGGAACCCCTGATTTATAGCCAGTTGATCAGAAGTACAGGTGGCAATCTGAAACTTGCAACTAGGTGTCTGAAGTGGCAGCAGTCTTGTGGGACTGAGCACTTAACTCAGTGGGGTCTGTGCTATCTCCAGGGTAGTTAGTGTCAGAACTGAATTGGTGCCTAGAGAGCTGGAGAATTGGTTGATATGCACATTTGGTTGCAGCAGTGTTGTGAGTGAAAACAGTTCAACATCATTAGTTGTCAGGGAACTACACATCAAAATCACAATGAGATATCACTTCACACCCACTAGAATGGCTAGAATCAAAAAATTCAGACAATAACAAAGGTTGTCGAGAATAAGTAGACACCATAGTCCTCTTGCACTACTGATGGGAAAGCAAAATGGTGCAGCTGCTTTGGAAAACAGTCATTGCTTTGGAAACAGTCATGGTCATTCCTCATACGATTAAACATAGATTTACCATAAGATCTAGCATTTCCACTTCTAGATCTTCTAGATACATATAGGCAGGCCTCATTTTATTGCACTACATTGTCAGATGACTGTTAGCATTTTTCAGCAAAAAGCATTTTTTAATTGTTATGTACTTTTTAGACATAATGCTAGCGCACAGTTAATAGACTACAGTATAGGGTAAACATCACTTTTATATGCACTGGGAGATCAAAAAATTCATGTAACTTGCTTTATTGTGATATTCACTTTATTGTAGTGCTCTGGAACCAAACCTGAAGTATCTCCAAGGTCTGCCTGTACTCAAGAGAAATGAAAACATATCCATACAAAAACTTGTACATGATAATTTAGGTCAGTATTATGCATAATAGCCAAAAGTGGAAACAGCCCAAATGTCCATCAGCACAAATCAATACAGTATATATATCTCCATACAATGGAATATTATTCAGCCATAAAAAGGAATGAATGTAGTGATATATGCTACAACCTGGAAGAAACTTGAAAACATGCTAAGTGAAACCAGCCAGCCGCAAAAGATCATATTTTCTATGATTTATTCATATGAGAGTCCAGAATAGGGAAATCTATAGAGACAGAGAGTAAATGAGTGGTTGCTTAGGGATGCGGGAGAGATGGACTAGGTGGGTAGAGGAATGATAGCTGAAGGGTATACGTTTCTTTTGAAGATGATGAAAATATTTTAAAATTGACTGTGGTGATGATTGCACATTTCTGTGAATATACTAAAATCCATTACATTGTACACTTCAAATGAGTGAATTATATAGTATGTGAAAGACATCACAGAATTGCTAAAAAAGAAACTCCTATAATATGTATTCTAAGTCACGTACTCTAGAGCTATCTAATTTCCTTTTGGATATGGGAAATCATTTTTCAACCATAAACGTACAAGATAAAGAATTTGTGATTCTCAGGAATATACCTTAGGAATCAGATTGGGGTGGGAGTTAAAGTCATTGGCAGCATATCTTTGAGGTTATAGACAACTTGCGGTTTCATGTACAAAAAGTCTAAGTTGGTTTAACCTCTGTTCTCATATCTGGATTTACACAAGCAAGACTAGGAACTTGAAATATTCAATCCTAAAAACTCAAAATATGGCAAGGCCAGTTATCCAAATCATCACCTGAAAGCAACCACTGCCTCACTTTTGCCCTTTTCCCCCTGTAAACTGGACTTTAATATAATTCTTGTTTCATGTGGTATTTTCCAAGTCTCAGGGTTTGTATTCTGCCTAACTTTTCTCTGCAGTTTTCCAATAACAGCTGATCTCCTCCATAATAGGTGCAAGGGACAACATCCCTCTGAAAACCAGAAATCATATTCTTTTTAATGTTCTAAAATGGAGCCATATTTAACAAATAAGTGTATGACCAGACATACATTTACTTGTTAAATATGTGGTCACCAGACTCAAAGAGAGACCCAGCAAGTTCATGTCCTGTCCTCGTACAGAGGAGACATAATGGGTGAGTGTGTCTTTATGTAAGTGTTCTCACTGAAGTTTATTTGCTTCAGGTCTCAAGGTGCCATTGCCTTTTGCCATGGAGGCTCTTGCAGCCTTACACTGTGTGTTTTACCTTCGCAGGTCTTGCTCCCGTTAGTACCCACTGAATGATGGATTTTTAATCCACGTGGACATTTTTCATATATCAGAAGACAATTTTTAAAAGCCTGGAGATACCTATATTCATTTAACACCCTTCAAGGACATTTCAAAATTCCCTAGAGGGCCGTTTCCTTTTCTCTCTGCAATGTACGTGGTCCACGAAAATATTAAGCACTATTATTGAATACTTGGCCCTTCATCTTTAGGAAGGGGTGATTCAGGAAATCCAATGGGATGGTTCACTGTAGTTGGCCTGGTGACTAATGTCTTAAGATAATCACAACATCAAGACCCAATGACATGGTCAAGAGAGTTAATCATTCAACAATTGTGTACGTGTGCCCTTCAGGGGCAAAGCACTGAGCCAGCTACTGAGACCCAGCCTCAAAGGGCAATGAGGGAGATGCTATGCATTTATAGCTACCATATTAGCTATATGGAATGAGAGCCATTGAACACATACAAGTTTCTGTGGGAATTCCGAGCGAGAGGAGATCACATTGGCTTCATGGAAGTGGGGTATTTGTGTTGGAACATGAAGAAAATTGTATTTCAACCGGTTAAAGGAGTGGGGAGCACATTAAAGACAAAGGTCAGTGGATAAACAAAGGTACACAAATTTTGGGCTATTTTTAAAACAAGATGAATTATTACGTTTGGCTGGACCATAGAAAATTAATAGGAAAGAAGTCTGGAAAGTCAGCTGAAGCTAGATCACGAATGAGGTTAGAATGCCAGCTTAAGAGATTTGTATTTTGCAAAGGTGATGCCAATTAGAAGACTGTTGTAATGAGTCCAGGTAAGTATTAATGAGGGTTTTAAAGATACAGGAAGGTTTTCTAGGGTATAGAGAAAGTGGTGTTTTAGCAGCTGAATCCATAGAGAAGTTGGAGATTGATTGAATATAGAGTGTGAAGGAAATGAAAGAGGCAAAGATCACTCCTGGGTGCTAAGGTTAGGGTGCAGAATAGAAATGGGAATATGGTAGAAAGACCTAGTTTGGGGAGAAAGATTATGAGTTAGGTTCGTACAATGAGATCGAACATATCAGGGTATATCCAAAATATGATCTGGGGCACAGGTGGAAGTGTGAGATTAGGGTTTGAAGAAATGTCAGGACTGTAGATTATAGATTTGGGGTCCACCTACACATCAATGATGCTTTAAAGCTCCATAAACTGATAAATAAGAAAAATGAATTACATGTAAAATAAAATAATTCAAGAGGCATTGTTAGGAAATAAAAGGAATCATTAAAGGAAAAAGTGTAGATGGAAAAAAAACCAAAAACAAAACCCAGAGATAAGCTGAAGACAGAATATTGAGGCCATGTATGTTTTCAAATCAGAGAAAAGGAGACAAAGACAAAGGTGGTATTGGAAAGGAAAGTGGATGAGAATTCTGAGGGAGAGAAGTTAGGAAACAAAGGAGGAACAATGCAAAGCTCATGATTTAATACTGAGGAAGCTGTTTGAAGAGAAATCAGCAAACAACAAAACTGAATATATAATAATACTGTTATTAACTTACAGGCATATCATAATTTTACAACTTATCAAGCACTTTCAAAACTTCTGAGCAATGTAGGAAATTTTACTAATAAAGTTAGTTTTCAACGTTTCAAGCTTAAATATTCATTTGCAGAAAGTGTGAAACCAATGAGAAAACCAGCAATAGGTCAGAGAAAAGGTTAATTATCATTTACAGTGTAATTAATGCACCTTATAATTAATTAATAGAGACTAACCTCAATGAGACCCTTAAATTCCTACATCATTTGTAGCTGGATCAATTTTATATAACCATCTCATATTAAAAAGGCAAAGTGACCAAAGTTTTGAATGTGAAAAAGGAAGAAGTAAAGGTCAGCTTTAATCTTTATAACTGTAATAAAACTGAGACTATTTTTTACTCGATTCAAAGGTTAAATAAAGAATCAAGACAGAGAAAAGTTGTGTCCAGGGCAATCATTTTTAAATTCCAGAAGATTAAAAAGACCCAAGAGATCAACTGTAAAACTATACAAATCTCCTCTCTCCAATAAAAATTTTTACCTTTTATTTTTTAAGGATGTGTTTCTTTTTCCTAAATATATCCCATGTAAAAAATCTTTCCCTCCAAGCCATTTAAACTCAAAGTTCTAAGGTAGAAAAACTGCAAATTTAGCAAATTTTTTCCTTTATTATTTTCTAAGTGAGCATCTCAAATATAAAGGCCATTTCACTCGGCTCACGGGGAAGCCCTTCGGTTTGTTAAGGTAACTATATTTAGTTAGGAGAAGATAATTCTATAACTGCTTTGAAGGGTAACCTTGACTGTTCTGATAAAATATTCAGTTACACTGTCTTCAGCACCATTACTAAAAATTTACACATACTTGAGGACTGGGGATGAATCCCCCTGGTGCCAGATTCATGGAAACTTCATGTGTTTGTTTACATTTCCGTTGAACTATAGGCTTGCTATGCTTTGAATTATGCACAGACCTTGTCACCTTAAATGGGTAATATTTCTTACAACTACAGGACTTTTCACAAGACATCTCACTTGATTCTCTTCAAACATCCTATGTGGTAAGCAACACAGAGATTATAATTCCCATTTCACAGATGAAGAAAATGACTCCTAAAAGGTGAAAGGGCCACCTAGAGGACCATTGCAAATTAACGGCAGAACCTTGCCTTTCAAGGTAGGCCGTTCTGCTCCTGCTTGCTCATTTAGGATCTGTTCTCCACACTGGAATGAAAGTTCCCTAAAGACTGTTGTTCATTGCTGCAACCCCACATCCAGATCATGGCCTGGCACATATTATATGCTCAATAACTATTTCCTAAGTAAATGAATACATAGTAACATATTCAAATCAAATAGGTAAATGTCAACAATAGCTGCGTTCATGGAATAAAGGACAGGGTCTGAATGATGGGGAATGTGTAAAACTTGAATCAGTGTTAGGAAGATTGTATTTTTTTACTTTTTATTTATTTTTTCTTTGATTTTTTAAATGTTTTAAAAATTTTATTGTAGTATAGTTGCTTTACAATGTTGGGTTCATTTCTGCTGTACAGCAAAATGCCTCAGTTATACATATATATATATATATATATATTCTTTTTCATATTCTTTTCCATGATGGTTTATCACAGGATATTGAATATAGTTCCCTGTGCTATAAGGTAGGACCTTGTTGCTTACCCATCCTATATATACTAGTTTGCCTCTGGTAATCCCAAACTTCCAATCCTTCCCTCTCCACCCCGCTTTTCAGAACAGGCTTATTGAGGTATAAATTACCCATTCTAAATGTACAGTTCAATGACTTCTAGTATATTTACAGAATTGTGCAACTTTCACCACAGTGCAATTTTAGAACATTTCTATCATTCTCAAAAGATTGTTCATGTCCATTTTCAGTCATTCCTCACTCCCACGCTGAATTCTATGCAACTGCTAATCTACTTTCTGCTAGAGTTGTTTTTTTTTTTGGACATTTAATATACACAGAATCATACACTAAGTGGTCTTTGTATTGGGTTTCTTTTACTTAGCATAATGCTTTGGGGGTTCATCCATGTTGTAGCCTGTATCAGCAGTTCATTCCTTTTTATTGCTAAATAATATTCCATTGTTGGGATAGCACATATTTTGTTTATTCATTCACCAGTTGTTGGATATTGAGTTGTTTCCATTTGGTTGAACCCCAATTGACCATAAATTTAAGAGTTTATTTCTAAACCCTCAGTTCCATTCCATTGATCTCTATAAAAGACTGTGCTCTTGGTTGCACCACATTTAGATATTTACTTATCCATTCATTTAATACATATTTTTGAACCTCTGTCATATGCCAGGCATTTTGCTGTGCAGTGAGGCTGAATAAACGATGAGTCTTCATTTAGACAAAGACCCATCATTTAGGTAGGGTCAAAAGAAAGGTAGAGGGTTGGTGAAGCCTACTTTGAAGATAATCAAAGAAAAGTACAAATTTCTATTGGGCTTCTGATTAGCTACTGTCAGCAGAGATATAGGAATTATATAGGGCAGGGTGATGACTGTTAGAACCTTGAACAGTAATATTTCCCTAAGCATTTATTTTTATGATCCCTTCTCACAGTTTGGGATTATGCGCTTGTTTGTAGTGGAGAGCATGGAAAGGCAATGCTGGAGAAATTGTGCCTCCCCTGACAATCAGGCTGTAGGAATAGGGAGTGTGGGAGTGAACAGACTCTCAAGAGGTATTGTGCATGGTGGCAGCTAGCATAAGAAGAAGGAGGAGACGTCTGAGGTTCTGTGACTTGTTGCCGCAAAGAACACAAATTATGGACAATTGGACTCTCCCTGAGAAGAGCTCCTGGCCCCAGCAAATGGAAGGCCCTTGGAAAGTTCTCCAGCTAAGCCATAACACAGGAAGAGGCAGAGATCTGAGAGTAGAGATGATATATTCAGCTTTCTACATGCAGTTTTCAGAGGCTGTACAGGTTCAAATACTGTCTCTTACTTACCTATCCTTGTGCCCTTAGACACATAACTTAAACCTCTTTGAGCCTCAGTTTCCACATCTGCAAAACAGGTATAATGATACAGTTGTGAAAGTGAATAAGTTAGTATATGTGAAGTAGTAAACACTATGCAAATGTTACATATTATTATGATTCATATATATATATATTCATCTTGTAATGTCTGGGAGACAGAGACAAATATATGTAAGAGACAGTTGGAAATATATTCTGGGAAGCAATCATATCTAGTCATCTAAATCTGGGGGGGGGGGGAATCACAAATAACTTATACTACCCCCGGATTTATTTATTTATTTATTTATTTAACAACTCTTTACTGAGCACCTGCTATATTCCAGGCGTTATTCTGGGTGATGGCAATATACGAGTATACCAAAATAAATGAAAATTCCTGCCTTCATGGACTTTCTTGAGAGTGTGGAAAAAGAGTATAAATGGAAAAAAAAAGAATAAGGCCATATATTGATACTTTAAATTCTGCATTTAGTAGGAAGGAGGTAAAGGAGAAACTATTCTAGTGAAGAAGATTGAAGTATTCAGAGTTAAAGGTGTAAGAAATAGGGTAACATACTAGAAACCAAGAAAAAAAAGCAAGTTTAAGAATGTTGGGGTAATCAACATTCAGTTTGACCATAAGTCCTGATTTTCCTTAGATAATTTCAGCTTCACCTATTGCTCTAGCATAGAAGTGTCTAATTTTGATGTTAAATTGTAGGGTCATGCTATCAAAATTCTACAATGTAGCTGAGAGTTCTGAGAAGATGGGGACCAAGACCAGGCCGCTGATCATTGGTCCTTTTGAGAGTGTAGGTCCAACTGAGTGAGGAGGGCAGAGCTGGATTCCCGGGGTAAGGAGAGAATGGTAGCCAGAAGGGGAGGTATTAAATACAGAGTAAAACTCTGAGAAATTTCAAGATGCAGGGAAGGAGAGAGGGTTGTCAAATTCAGCAAATAAGAAGACAAAACCAGTGAAATTTGCAATATTGGGAACATGATTATATTAAACAAGTATTCATTGTATATCAAAAGTTCAAATTAAACTAGGTAGCCTCTGTTTTATCTAGCAATCCCTACAAGGAAGAGGATAAAATGATGACTCCAAAAGTTGCACAAATGAAGGGAGGCTTTATAAAGTGTTGAACTACGGAAATTTGACCGTGTCTTACAAATCCCAATGACAGACTTTTTTTTTTCTTTTGTTGATGAGGGATGTTGAAGGAATAGGGAACCTAGTAGATAAAGACTTAGAGGCTGAGATGCCTGGATTTCAGTTCTGATTCTGCTACTTCCCAGCTGTGTGACCTAAGGCAAATGATTGAACCTCTCTGTGTCTCAGTTCGATAGTATTTTTAAAGCACTTAGAACAGTGTAAGTGTGTAGAACATAGGACAAAATGAGTGATACATACATATGAGGTAAATAAATTAAAATTTTTCAATTGTTACTTGTAAGTGAATGTTGCTGTTATTTCTAAGACCCTAATACTCCCTTTAAAAAAGTAAATATTCCTATTTTCTGAGAACTACAATACCAAGTATTAAAAAATGATTAAAGAAGACAATTTAGGTGATACAAACAAACTATTTAACATTTCATGAAGTCAGCAGTCTCGATTCTCAAGGATCCTGAGAACTGTAAAATGGGGCAGAAAACAGGAAGCTTTTACAGGATAAAGAAGAAAGTGACCAATGGATCTGGTGCTGGAAAAGGAGGGGTTTCCCAGAATGAGAGACCTGCAGTGCTAAAAGCAGGAAAGTCCCAGGCCAACCAGGACAAGTTGGTCAGCCTATCACAAGGGTGGTCCAGGTAGGAGGGGAGAGGTATTTGAACAGAGATACTATAAGGCTGTGCTTATGTGAAGTTAATCAGATATCTGGTCACGTCTGCAGCAGCTAGAACAAAGACTGGTGAGGCTAAGAGCATATAACGTGACACAGAAAAGATGTCTGAAATCGTATTTTAATATTTCCCAGAAAATTGATTCAGCCATTGAATAAAATAGTCTTATTTTAATTAAAAAAAAAAAAAAAGAACAAGGAAGAGACAAAAAATATCTGATTGGGGCTTCCCTGGTGGCGCAGTGGTTGAGAATCTGCCTGCCGATGCAGGTGACACAGGTTCGAGCCCTGGTCTGGGAAGATCCCATATGCCGTGGAGCAACTCGGCCCGTGAGCCACAATTACTGAGCCTGCACGTCTGGAGCCTGTGCTCCCAACAAGCGAGGCCGCGATAGTGAGAGGCCCGCACACCGCGATGAAGAGTGGCCCCCACTTGCCACAACTAGAAGAAAGCCCTTGCACAGAAACGAAGACCCAACACAGCCATAAATAATTTAAAAAAAAAAGTAGAGGAATTTAAACAAAAACTCCTAAAGAAACTCAACATTTAAAAAAAAAAAATCTGATTGGCTGGGGTCACCCCTTGTTTGGGGTGAGAAGGAATAGGGAGTAAGTGTGGAGCCCAGAGTTGGCTTGGCATTTGGGGAACTGGCTGATTGGATACACTGCATTTCTGATCAAGGGGGCATTTATAGGAACACAAAAGTTATCTTCCTCTAGGTTTGTTGACATGGCATGCGGTCAGAAGAGGTGCCATCTTGGGACTAGGAATTTATTTCATACAAAATATGTTCTCTATCAGAAAAATACACTGGAAAATACACCGATCAGCAATGTCAAAGAGTAGTCAATAATTTGTATAGCTTCATGAAGGGGTCAACTATAAAGATGAATAATTAACAAAGTAGACTCTCATAACAGTGAAAACACATGAGAATAATCTCAAATGGCTAAGAATAATCTTACATAATTTTAACCATTTAAATCATAAAAATATTTTTAAAAACTTTAAATAGTAAAAATGTCCATTCCTGTCCCTTGTCTAATGGAATTTAATGAAATAATTAGAAAAAAACTAATAAAGTTGAACTGATTCAAATCTATCTGCCTTCTGGTGAGTTCTCTGCACTTGCATTAAACAGCTCAAGTGCCTGGAAGGCAGGGGCGGAGTCATCCTGAGAAGTCAGTCTACTTGTCTTTGACGGCAGCTCTTAAAAGTCAACCTAAGAAATGCCAAATTGTAAAGAGGAAAACAGAAATGATTAAGAGAATGAGAAGCAGAATGGAATAGAAAGTCTGGAGAGGTTTGGGAAATCTTTCTGACTCTCTGAAAATACCTTCCATTTTAATTTCAAAGGTGTTTTGACTGTAGCATCTTATAAACCCTGTCAGAGGGAAGGTTGCTTTTCTGAATGATCTTGTACTTCATTAGACCAATGAGAAGTATAGATTTCCCATTTTTTGTCTTGGCTCCCAGGCAGCTTTAAGTGAGTTTAGTGACCAATTGATGTATGGATCTCCAAGGTTTTTTTTTTTTTAACTGTTTTCATATTTTAAAATTTTTAAACAAAATGATTATTTTATCTCTGGTTTTTTATTGTAAGACATCTCAGTTTTAAAAAATCAGGCTAGAGTACAATTTTTCTGAAGGAAAGAATTCCAAGGTATTAGATTCCAAACCTCTCACCAGGCAATAACTTCTCTACCTCACCACACTCACACAAATTTCCTACCATTCCCAATCAAAAATCAAATAATCTAAAAGGTTATCTTGTTCACCAATTAGAAGGAATCTTACTTAGAAATAGGATTTTATTTTTTTAACATCCTGTGAATTAGTAAGATTGATAATTTTGTTTATTTTTTAGTACAGTTAAGTGCGAATGGAGAGTCGATAGAAATAGTTGAAAGATAGCATCAGTATATAGAAATCCATAATATGGATTCTAAAATCAATTTTGCAATATAACTTGAGAAAATTCTTCTGAAGGAAGGTGAGGAACTGTTGAGATAAACGTAAACCTTTTTTTTCTCTTATCTTTTCACTTGCAAAGTATGTATCATTCTTCTGGCATTTCATTTAAAATACAAATGCTAGTAGAACAAGAAAGACTGCATCCAGCTTCTGTCTACAGGAACTTACCAACAGGACAGCTGTTCAACAATGGTTTTATTACAGTACTGTAATATTAAAAACTAGAGAAATTTGAGATTATACATATCATAAATATTATATGTAATATATAAACTTAGTAAGTCTATAAGTATGCAATCAAAAACAAAATCAAAGTGACACTGCATGATCATAATTAGATAATATTCTAAACTTGTCTGACAATCAGAAATATATATGCTTGGACCCTACCAAGGACATGCTGATTTATTAAGCATGGGATGGTGTGATTCTGGTGTAAAGTCAGGCTGAGAGCCCAAAATCAGACCCCAGTGAATCTGGACATCCTAAGAAAATAATCAGAAATAAAGAAAACATATATGCATAAAGATTTCTATCACTGAATTATTTACAATAGCAAATTAGTGCCCTGCTATTACAGGAAATTAAGTAAACGTTATATAAATGGACTAATATGTGGCTATTCATAATTATGAAGATGGAGAATTTAAAGAGATAAGATATTCTCATACTATTAAGAATTTACTAGAATGTAGGCTCCATGGAGGCAAGGACTTTTGTCTCTTTGGTTCACTGCTCTATGTCCACCTGCCTCAATAGTATTTAACACATAGTATGTGCTCATTAAATATTGTTGAATTAAAGAATGAATAAATAACTTTAAAAACAAGATAAAAATGCACATATAGTAATAGCTCAATTATATTTAAAAGCCATTACAAAGTTGAAGGAAATATGCTATTTATTTTCCACTCAGAAAAAAAATTAAAAGCCAAACCAAAAAAAAAATTTTTTTTTAATTTATTTATTATTTATTTTTGGCTGTGTTGGGTCTTCGTTTCTGTGTGAGGGCTTTCTCTAGTTGCGGCAAGCGGGAGCCACCCTTCATCGCGATGCGCGGGCCTCTCACTATCGCAGCCTCTCCTGTTGCGGAGCACAGGCTCCAGACACGCAGGCTCAGTAGTTGTGGCTCACGGGCCTAGTTGCTCCGTGGCATGTGGGATCTTCCCAGACCAGGGCTTGAACCCGTGTTCCCTGCATTGGCAGGCAGACTCTCAACCACTGCGCCACCAGGGAAGCCCCAAACAAAAAATTTTAAGTGAGAACCTATGCTCACAGCATCTGTTAAGCTACTATGTGGCATGATATCGCTTACACGTGGAATCTGAAAGAAGGGTACAAATGAACTTATCTACAAAACAGAAATAAAGTTACAGTTGTAGAAAACAAACTTATGGTTACTGGGGGTAAGGGGGAGAGGGATAAACTGGGAGATTGGGATTGACATATACACACTACTATATATAAAATAGATAACTAATCAGGACCTACTGTATAGCACAGGGAACTCTACTCAGTACTCTGTAATGGCCTATTTGGGAAAAGAATCTAAAGAAAGAGTGGATATATGTATATCTATAATTAATTCACTTTGTTGTACACCTGAAACTAACGCAATGTTGTAAATCAACTATACTCCAATAAAAATTAAAAAAAAAAAAAACACTACTATGTGGCAAGGTAATTTAAATTCTGACTATGGAAGCTGGGGATTCACGAAAACATTTACTCACGTACTCTCCTAGATTAAAACCTTAGAATATAATCAGACTTGAGTGCAGAGATTCGTCTTGCCAGGAAAATGCCAGAGGTGGGATCTAAAGGAACACACAGACAGACACTATGTGTCTGAAAAACCCGCAGTTTCAACCTGCACCCCATAAGTGTTTCCTAGAGATTTTATCTGATTCTTGACACATCATTGGGCTTCTAGTTGACATGGAGGGCACTCTGGCTCTGTCTGCTTATCCCACAGCAAAGGAGCCCTGTTGGGCCCATAAGGTGTGCATGAATGCATGGTGATTGACGGGTTGATTGGAAAGAGGCAGATATGAGTCTGGAGGACAGACTGTCAGTTCCAGATGGTCCCCTGAGGACGAACGGGAGGCGATACAGGAATCTCTGCCCCAGAAAAACCACAGGCTGTCAGTTACATGCATCAAGCCCTGTTGAGAAGAGGCTAAGCAGAGGCAAAAAAGAACGAAGTCATTCTTCTTGGCTGTATGGCTTCCACAGTATCTTCATTTCACCTTTACCAATTGGCAGGATATTCCCAGGAGCACTTGCATCCACATAAAACTCCCCAAGTGTCTACACGTCTCCTCGTGTTTTAGATGCACTTGAAGGGAAAACAAATGGGCTTCACGATTCTATTTCCATTTTTTTTTCCCCAAGCACCATTCTTTCAATCATCTTTCCTCTTTTTTTTTGGAAAAAGTTTATTTGCTGCCAAAGAGAAAGTGTGGTCTTTGTTATTAATGTTGTAGAAATACAAATATGTCCACCTCGGAAAGGAGTTTTCATTAACTCCTACAGCCCAGAAAATTAAGGCACGCCTCATCAGCATCCAAGCTTGCTGTCGACTAAACTGCAAGGGCCTAGTTGAGCTGCTGGGATTCATAATGCTGATAGAGCGGTTTCCACGTGAATGAAGGATAAACAGCGATTAATTTCAGCCAATAAATAATGGTTTGAGGCCCACATTGAAAGAGGAACAATTACTTTTCCATTTTTCCTGCCAAATGAGCTGATAAGAGAAAACAGGGGAGTTGGCCACGTAAATCAGTCTTAATTTTATCTTCCCCATTAAAAAGCAGCCATTAAGACCATCTTCGGCTCATTTCATCCTCCTCTTGTTTCACTTTTTCAATTTGCACAAAAGGGGGGAGTTTGCTCATCATAAAATTTCACTTTGGCCAACCTATCATTTGCATCTGGGCCAATAAATAGCAATTAGCATAAACATTTAAATCAGGAACTGGAACAAATTCTTGTTCCCCCAGCAAGCTGTTAAATTACAGTATTTTACTATATATAAGAAGCACTAAACAAAAGATCTGTCGGGCACTATTATCCTCTTCCAAATAGGACATGGTTGAAAGAGAAATGATAACTCCAGCCCACAAACTTCTCACTCAGATCCAGGGTGTCTGTCTCGTGTGAACCTGACCTGTAGAATCGATGTTTCTTGACCACTGGTTAAGTTCTCATCCAAACAAGTAACGTGTAACTCAGTTTTGTGAATTATGAAAATTGCAGTATGGACTTCTTTGGATAAATAAATGCTTGGCCTTCAAAGATGCATCAACAAGAGTTGTTTTGAGCTCAAATCAAAGTCCATCATACAAAGCACAATGAAATGCTTATAATAAAGAGATACAAACTGGTTACTTTTGTGATTAAGGTGCCCTCCTGAGTTCAGAGGAAAAAAAAAAAATCTGTGATCAAAATCTTGGTGCAAAAATATCCAGACCTATAGCTCATCCTTCCCACCACTCGTTTCTCCCAGTGGCCGCTGGAGATGGTTTTTTACAAGAGATTTGTTGTCATATACATTGTTCTTAAAGACAGAAATGCACCCCATTTGCCTTTATCTAAACCTACGTTTTTGGACCATGCTCTTTCTTGACATGTCAGAGGGCTATGGTGAGGCTTTACAGAGAGACATTAAGAGGAAAAATACAGAGATGGGCCCTAGGTGACTATCTCCAAACCAACTATTAAGCCTTCTTTCTCTTTAAGCCCTTTTTATCATCAAGGGGAACTTAGTTCATTATTTATCTATGGCTCACTGAAAGTCAAGGTGAGTGCTTCTCTTGATTAGGCCCTAATTAATTTTGGCTGGAAATCCAGAGTGGGTCAGGGTGGTCTTGATGTTTTTTATGAAAGCTTTCATTGGGAAGATTTGGGTTTACCAATGAAACACTATTAACTGCTTCCAGTTTGCATATGTGTGAAGTGTTTACTTGTAATTACATAGGTTCCAGTGAGAAGACACTGAAAATTTGAATCAGTTGTTCCTTACTGCTGTTTTTGATAAATGATTCTCTTATTTCTACCAGACATTTAAAAAGGAAAAGACTTTTGCCTGACTTCTAAGGAATTTGAGCACAGCCAACCTGGTGTCAACTAAAACCATTAAGAGCAACGCCTCCACCATCTCTGGTATTAACCACATATTGAATGACCTTGCTTCTACTTCTCCTAGGATGTCAAAAAATAGCAATAGCTTAACTTTTAGCTTTGAGTTTACAATTTATCAGTTGAGTTATGTAAATGTGCAGATCCCTCCTTTATTCTCTCCTCTTTCTGGCCCCCACTAAACTATGTACTGCCCCTCATCCCATTATACCTGTATTTGGCCCTGGGGAAAAAAACAGGAGAGAAAAGGGAAGAGGCACTTGTGTTCTGCCCCAATGTCTGAGGGAATGAGCAGAATCAAAGTTACCAGGAATCCAAAAGCTTCTTTCCTTCTATCTCAACTGCCACCTTCCCAAATAGATTATGATAAATTTATTTAATCTACAAATATATATTAAAACCTGCTGTGTGCCACTGAATGGAAGGCCTGGGGCCTTCTAACCTCAAATTTGGGGTAAGAAAATTCAACAGAACAAGTGAGAAATATTTGCCAGGCTATACATCAATAAGCCTCAAAGCACCAATAATTATATTGGTTTGCAAAAGCATATAAACTGCTCTCCACTGTATTGGAGTACAAAAACCAAGAGAGCTAGATTATTATCCATAATTACAGCAAACATTTGAGCAACCTCTGATTTGTATATAACACTGGTGATGGAAAACATTTTGACACATGTTCAATGTTTTATTAAACTAAAAGGAAAACTGTGTTGAGAGAGTTTCTCAAGAAACCCAGCTTTAGTAAATAGACACTGAGAATATGTCTCAGAGAATGCGGCCAAAACAATGCTATGTGTTGCCTCACCAGTTACTTGCCTAGGGCACACAGCAAAACTCTGCTTCCTGTGCAGTTATGTTGTGGTTGGGTAAATTCTGGTTAATGAAATGTGGGCAGAAATTGCATATGCCACTTCCAGGATGAGCCCTAAAATCATTTTATCTCAGTTCTTTCCTTTCCTCAGTAATCTGGGGGCCACAAGTTTCAGATGGCGTAGCTACCAGAAGAAGAAAGGTAGTATTAAACAGTAACATGAATGAAAAAAAGATTTTTAGTATGTTAAACCACCAAGATTTCTGGGCTTATCTATGTGGCAGCTGGTTCAATTACCATAAATAACACAGAGTATGGAGAAAACAAGTAGGGTGATCAAAAAAAAAATTCTCTTTCTGACTGGGACAGCCAAAGATTAGATTTGTAGAATGCCCAGGACTATGGAACTGTTCTTTCTCATGTTGCTTAGAGAACAACAAAAATCAAAGTTGACAAAATTAAATAGTAAATTAGGACAGAATAGGGCAAAGATACATTCACTGGGATCAAAGGGAAGCAGAAAGACAATGGCTCTTCTAAGGAAAAGAAATTAAATGAGCAGCTAAGGAATTGAACACAAAATTGTTTAGTCCTCTGGACAATCTGCCTGGGAAGTGGAGGAAGTGAGGGGGTGGAGAGACTTTCAGACAAAGTTAAGGAGAATGAATGTCAAAAAGAGTCGAAGTGCTTAAAGGAAATTAAGCTATCTTTGGAAATTATAGCGACTAAGAATATTTTGAATAAATATCATTATAACACTCGTTAAATGAATGGATATACTACACAGCAAACCATATTCATCAACATAGTTACATATTTGGATTCTTATTTCTTTTATTTATAATCCATATATTATATATTATAAAATGAATCTGAGGCAAAACTATCCTGTTTCATTAAACTGTTGACTGTTTGCAATAAGACAAAATAAACATTTAAAAAAAAACTTTATACTATCTTCAGTAGTTTGGAGATTACAAAAAAACCCACATTTTATTGTAGAATATTTAGAAAATAAGGAAAAGTGTAAAGAAATAAATCAAACTCTCCTACTATTTTCTTCCAGATAATACAGTAACATTTGTGTGAATGTGTATGTATGCTAATTTTGCAAAATACATTTTAGTCAAATTGAGGTACACTATATACTGAGATTTGTTCTATGATTCTTTTCTCCTACCATTTCCTTGTTATTAAAACTCTCTATTGGTTTTCCATCTCAAGGACAGCAAAATCTAAATTTATGTGCAATTGGGCACCCTGGGCTACAGATGTGCCCAGATGCTGGCTCCCTCAGCTAATAGGGCTGCCCAGTAGGGCCTGAGGCTGACAGAAGCCTCATCCACTTATGCTAGTTTGTTATAAAAATACTGTTTTCTGTGTTTGCTAGGCCATGAAAGAGATTCAGAAACACCATAGATTACTATCTTCTCTCCCAAAAAATATTTTTGGATTTGTATTAAATTTAACTCTACTTATATATTATTTATTCTAATTATACATTAGCTCAATTTAACTTATTTCCATGTTTATCACTGTTCCTTTATATTATACCTTTCCTACGCCTAAATCCACTTTTAATTTTGCTGGAGTTTATGATATTTTTTCCCAGGCAGGGTACAGACTGGTATATTTTTGAGCCCTTTTTACCCGAGAGCCTCTTTACTTTGGCTTAGCATGTAAGTGATCCCTTGAGTTGGTATTTAATTCTTGGGTCACAATCCGTTTACCTTAAAAGTCTGAAAACATTGCTCCTCCATCATCTTTGGCATTCAGAGAAGCCTGAATACTTATAGTTATTTTATTTATTCTTAAAACCCAACTTTTTCTTTTTTTTTTTTTTTTATAAATTTATTTATTTATTTATTTATTTATTTTTGGCTGTGTTGGGTCTTCGTTTCTGTGCGAGGGCTTTCTCCAGCTGTGGCGAGCGGGGGCCACTCTTCATCGCAGTGCGCGGGCCTCTCACTGTCGTGGCCTCTCCCGTTGCGGAGCACAGGCTCCAGACGCGCAGGCTCAGTGGTTGTGGCTCACGGGCTTAGTTGCTCCGCGGCATGTGGGATCTTCCCAGACCAGGGATCGAACCCGTGTCCCCTGCATTGGCAGGCAGATTCTTAACCACTGCGCCACCAGGGAAGCCCCCAACTTTTTCTTATTATATGGGTTTCTAATTAAAGTTATCTAGATTTTAGAAATCCCTTCAAATTCTGGATTGCTATTTATTGAGCTCAGAATTTTTTTTCTATTCTAACTGTGATTAATTCTATCCTTTTGTTCTGGTTTGTCCCTTTGGCATACAATTAATATAGTTAATTTTACAAATATTTATTGATTACCTACTATGTGCCAAACTCTGCTTTGAGAATTGGTGGGTAGGGTAAATGCAGCAGTGAACAAGAAAGAATTGATGCTTCCTTCATTGACTTTATAAGCTAGGTAAACAAAATGATTCATAACAATTAAGGAAAACTACAGGATCCTAATTCCTAAGAAAATGCATATTCATAAGACTTAGCATGAGAATTCACTCTTTATTCTCTGTGCCTGTTTCTTACTTTGTTTTATATTTTTGTCATTATGCTCTGCATTTTATATTATTCTTTTAGAGTTCTTTTTCCTTATCGCTTTTAAAATTTTCTTAAGTTTCATTTGTGCTCTTAACCGCCTTCGACGAAAAATTTAATTGTACTCACACTCTGTGTTCCATAGATGTTTTTCTTATTACATTTATCTCCCCTCTTATCACATTCTTCCTTCCAGTCTGTTCAAAATAAAGCTCCTAGTTCTTTTATTATAGAGAAATATTTTCAGAAATATTTCCCCCTAACTCGAAAAAAAATTGAGACATGACTTATATACCACCCAATTCACCATTTTAAAGTTTACAATTCGGTGTTTTTTTAGTATATTTTTAAGGTTGTGCAACCATCACCACTGTCTCAGTCTAATTCCAGGATATTTTCATCAGCTGTAAAAGAAACTTCATACTTGCTAGCAGTCACTTCCCATCATTATGTCCCAGTCAGCTTCTGGAAACCGCCAATCTACCTTCTATCTCTATGAATTTGCCCATTGTGGACATTTTATATAAATGGAATCCTACAAGTGGCCTTTTGTGTCTAGCTTCTTTTACTTAAAATGATGTTTTCAAGATTCTTTCATGTTGTAACTTGTACAAGTACTTTATTCCTTTTTATTGCCGAATAATATCCCGTTATATGGGTACACCATATTTTGTTTCTACATTCATCTGTTGAGGAACATTTTGGGTGTTTCCACTTTGCAGCCATTTTGAATAATGCTGTTATCAACATTTGTAGACAAGTTTTTGTGCGAACTTTTATTTTCCATTCTCGTGGGCATATACCTAGAAGTGGAATCACTGGATCACATAGTAAATCTATGTTTATGTTTTTGAAGTACCGTCATGGTGTTTTCCACAGCAGCTGCGCTATCTGACATTCTCACCAGTAATGCGTGTGCGCTCCAGTTTCTCTCCTTCCTTGCCAACACTTGTTGGTTTCCTTTATTTTATTTAATTAATTTATTTATATATTTTTTATTTTATTTTTTATTATAGCTATCCTGGTGGGTGTGAAGTGCTATCTTATTGTGGTTTTGATTTGCATTTTCCTAATGACTAATAATGTGAGCATCTTTTCATGTACCTATTGGTCATTTCTGTATCTTCTTTGGAGAAATCTATATTCAAATTTATTTTTTAACTGGATATTTGTCTTTTTGTTGAGTTGTAAGAATTCTCTATACATTCTGGATACCAGAACTTTATCAGATATATGATTTACAAATATTTTCTCCCATTTTGTGGATTATCTTTTCACCCTCTTGACACTTTTTTGGTGCACAAACATTTTAAATTTTAATAATGTCAGATTTATAAATCTTTGCTTATGCTTTTAGTGTCATAACTAAGAAACTGTTGCCTAATCCAAGGTCACAAAGATGTATGCTTATGGTTTCTTTTGAGTTTTATAATTTTAGCTCTTTCATTTAGATCTTTGATTCATTTTGAGTTAATTTTTTATATTATATGAATTAGGGGTTCAAGGCCATTCTTTTGCAAAAGGATATCCAGTTGTTCTATCACTATTTTTTGCAAAGCTATTCTTTTCCCACTGAACTATCTTGGCACCTTTGTTGAAAATCAGTTGACCATCCATGTACGGGTTTACTGCTGGTCTCTCAGTTTTCTTCCATTGATCTATATGCCGATTCTTATGTCTATACCACACTCTTTTTTAAAAAAAAATTTTTTGGACTATAGTTGATGTACAATGTTGTGTCAGTTTCTGCTGTACAGCAAAGTGAATCAGTTATACATATACATATATCCACTCTTTTTTAGATTCTTTTCCACACTCTCTTGATCACTGTACTGTTGTGCTGAGTTTTGAAATAGTGAAGTGTGATGCTATTAGAACAAATTTTGGCATCATAGCTAGAGGACTTCTTTCACAGTCCCCATTCTCAGCCTTTCTCCATAAATAAAGGTACTTTGTTGAATTCAAGCAGAGCAATTTTGTATATGCCTTGTATTGAACTCAGACAAATTGATCTGAGTCCATAATGAAACAAACAAGAGTAGTAATCTGACCAGTTTCACTGCGTTTGTTTTCCACAGAGGCACTGAATGCTACTTCACCACACTGTGAGGAGCACCTTCCAGCCAGGAGCAGTATTTACCCTGTTAAGAATAGGGCCAACACTTGGCAATTCCTGTGTGGACAAGGATGAGCCTTCAGTAATAGGTGCATTTTGAATCTGCTAATTAGAACAAAATCTTAGAACTCTTAGGGTCAAGGCCCAGGAAATTGTCAGTTCTCACCAATGTTAGGTGTGTGGGGTGGCTGTAATTCTGCCCAGGTAACTAGACAGAGTTAGGCAATGTGATTTTTTTTTTAATTAATAATTATAATTTTTTTGTCTGTGTTGGGTCTTCGCTGCTGAGTGCGGGCTTTCTCTAGCTGCGGCGAGTGGGGGCTACTCTGTTGCGGTGTGCGGGCTTCTCATCACTGTGGCTTCTCTTTGTTGCAGAGCACGGGCTCTAGGCACACCGGCTCAGTAGTTGTGGCGCACGGGCTTAGTTGCTCTGCAGCGCGTGGGATCTTCCCGGACCAGGACTCGAACATGTGTCCCCTGAAATGGCAGGTGGATTCTTAACCACTGAGCCACCAGGGAAGTCCAGCAATGTGATTTTTTTTTTTTAATTTTTATTTTTAACGTCTTTATTGGAGTATAATTGCTTTACAATGGTGTGTTAGTTTCTGCTTTACAACAAAGTGAATCAGCTATACATATACATATATCCCCATATCTCTTCCCTCTTGCGTCTCCCTCCCTCCCACCCTCCCTATCCCACCCCTCTAGGTGGTCACAAAGCACAGAGCTGATCTCCCTGTGCTATACGGCTGCTTCCCACTAGCTATCGATTTTACGTTTGGTAGTGTATATACGTCCATGCCACTCTCTCACTTTGTCCCAGCTTACCCTTCCCCCTCCCCGTGTCCTCAAGTCCATTCTCTATGTCTGCGTCTTTATTCCTGTCCTGCCCCTAGGTTCTTCAGAACCTTTTTTTTTTTTTTTTTTAGATTCCATATATATGTGTTAGCATATGGTATTTGTTTTTCTCTTTCTGACTTTCTTCACTCTGTATGACAGACTCTAGGTCCATCCACCTCACTACGAATAACTCAATTTCGTTTCTTTTTATGGCTGAGTCATATTCCATTGTATATATGTGCCACATCTTTTTTATCCATTCATCTGTCGATGGACACTTAGGTTGCTTCCATGTCCTGGCTATCATAAACAGAGCTGCAATGAACATTGTGGTACATGACTCTTTTTGAATTATGGTTTTCTCAGGGTATATGCCCAGTAGTGGGATTGCTGGGTCGTATGGTAGTTCTATTTTTAGTTTTTTAAGGAACCTCCATACTGTTCTCCATAGTGGCTGTATCAATTTACATTCCCACCAATAGTGCAAGAGGGTTCCCTTTTCTCCACACCCTCTCCAGCATTTATTGTTTGTAGATTTTTTTTTTTAAACATCTTTATTGAAGTATAATTGCCTTACAATGGTGTGTTAGCTTCTGCTTTATAACAAAGTGAATCAGTTATACATATACAATATGTTCCCATTTCTCTTCCCTCTTGCATCTCCCTCCCTCCCACCCTCCCCATCCCACCCCTCTAGGTGGTCACAAAGCACCGAGCTGATCTCCCTGTGCTACAGCAATATGATTTTGATTGGTGAATTGCAGTGCAAATTATTTCCTCTTATGTTAAAACTCTGTTTATGAATAGACATTTCTACATAATTGTTAGAGCTTCATTAAAAAATTTATCAGAACATAGGTAGTAATTTGACTATGCACCATGTTTTGAACTCTCCCAGAAAAAAAAAATACTGCTAGGCTGTTAACATTTCTGTATATCTCCAGAAACAGATTGTTTTTACACGAAATCCACTGAGTCTAAAGCAGCATTTAAGAAGAAGCATTAAGAAGAAAATTCTGTTACCTGAATGTTGAATCAGATAACGTCTACATCAGCATAATGGAAAGGAGCTGATAATTGGCCAGATGTTGGGCTTTTCATTTGATTGGTTGTCGTCAAATTATTTTCTCCCCCAACATACCTGAGGGTTGCAACACACCCCATCAGTTAGAGTAATTCTCAAGGGGAGAGTGGGCAGGTTCAGCTCTGACCGGAGGGAGGGGGTTGGAAAAGGTCCCTCAGGTGACTGTGAAATGTGCCCCTAGGGGCCCATCATGTGGCAAAGACTAAGTAGAAATGAGGCGTTTTATGAGTGAGCTGTTTCAGTGGCATCACACTGAAAATGACATCATCAATTAGGGTATTTAAGTCTTCCGTTTTCAAAGATAAAAACCCTAGACCGATTTTAAGGCTAAGCTTACAGGAGCAACTAGAGATAGAAAACTAGTTAAGAACGACTGAGGGGGAATTGATCAACTTTGACGACTGTGTGAGACTATTGAGATCAAACTGCTACCCTTCCCCTGCTTTCTACATAATCAGTTTGGGGTGGGGGAGGGGAGTAGTGCTTATTTAAGCAAGAAATCATTTCCATCTGTATTTTACTTATCTGTTCATTCATTCATGGTGCATTCTGTCACATCGAGAGAGTATTCTACTGGGTTCTACAATTTCATATTGGATAGCCCTGTAAGTTGCCAGTTTCTTGGGTATTAAAAAATCTTGAATTGTTTTCAAAATCAGTCCAATAAATGCATTTCAGCTTTAGGAATGTAAAACTAAATAAAGGCCAGTTTTAAATTTAATAAGTGACTTTTCCTTATGCTTTGTTTAAAGCCATGTCATAAGTAGTTTTCCAGTTCCATGTTCTGTATATTTGTGTAACTACATATTACATACATGTATCTACATGCCCGTGGTACGCAGACACACGCAATTTAACTATATTAAACCAAAGATTAATGTCCAGAATTAGGTGACTAATATACCACATGAGCTTGGCCATTTAATTAATATCAAATGTTCAAACATAAAATAAAATATAAGAACTCTTTACCCTCACTTTAACATATAATTTACTTAGACAATTAAGAAAGATGGAATCACAGAAGTATAATATGCTTATAGCTCTATTCCCTTTACCTTGATTAATTGTTTTGTTACTGAGAACGCCTGGGTGGATTCCCAATTTCTGAGGTCCCACTGTATATATATCCAAATGTGAAGGTCTTTCTTGTTTCCTGTGACTCAAGAGAAATGGGCATAGCCATATCAATGAAGTTTAAAAGGACTGTCAGTTAGCTCCAGAAATAACCTTGACACCTTCCAATTGCAAAATCTACCTTCAAGCTTTTGTGATAGGCATGGTTCTGCTATGGAACCAATTACAAAACAAGATATTTTCCAAAAATTATTTCTCAGAAAAGCGAGTCACCTTGTATTTGAAAGTTTAAGAGCTTTCTCATGTCTAAATTACTTCATTTTGAAAAGTAACATATAGTTTAAGGAAAAAAAAAATGAACAGCTCTAAATGACCTCAATTAATATTGCTGGTGGAAACAGCTTAAGAAGAAAAAGGTGTCTAAGAAACATAACAGGATAGTAATTATTCTGGGAGTATACACCACAATTACAAGTATTGTCTACCATTATATTCAAAACTTTAAAAAAAAATTTTTATTTTATATTAGAGTATAGTTGATTAACAATGTTGTGTTAGTTTCAGGTGTACAGCAAAATGATTCAGTTGTACATATACATGTATCTATTCTTTTTTCAAATTCTTTTCCCATTTAGGTTATTACAGAATATTAAGCAGTGTTCCCTGTGCTATACCGTAGGTCCTAGTTGGTTACCACTTTAAATATAGCAGTGTGTATAAGTCAATCCCGAACTCTCAATTTATTCCTTTCCCCCCAACACTTCCCCCCTGGTAACCACAAGTTTGTTCTCTGTCAGTCTGTTTCTGTTTTGTATATAAGTTCATTTCTATCATTTTTTTTCAGATTCCGCATATAAGCAATATCATATATCTGTCTTTCTCTGTCTGACTTACTTCACTTAGTATGATAATCTCCAGGTCCACCCATGTTGCTTTGACATATATTCAAGACTTTTAAAGATCACTTTAAAACAATACCATGCTGTGAAGAACACAAATGTACATTTACAGGATGAGTAGGAAACCAAAAGCTATCCAAAAGTAACATGAATGGTCACTATGGTATGGGATAATCTTTTTAGTGACGCTATCATATATAGATTTAAATGTGTTATATCTCAGACTGCTTAGAAGAAAGTGCAAGAAAAACCACTGTAAAACTCTGATGACAAATGAGGCTCAGTGGTGATAAAGACACGGGTGTCAAACATGCAAGGGAAGAGTTTGAAAAAAACTGTAGCATGAAATGTGAAAATAGACAAAGCATTTATTTTTAAAACTGGTATGTTATGCTATATATATATACATATACACACATATATATAAAGGAAATTATATAAGTACATTTTGACTATTCCAAATGTATCTCAAAATTATTTATTTTCAAGTTCAATAATTATTTAAAAAAACTTAACAATGGGGTAAATAAGTCCTCCCTTATATTTGAGTTCAATTAGGTGGGCGTATATGGTATTATGTTCATACCTTTAGATTTCAAAGTTAAGTATGTTAACCTGTGCCTGACTCAGATAAGTCGTTTGTTCAATTTAAAGACCAAGCATTATTATTTATCATTTAATAGTTATTTCATGTTAATGGTAATAGCAGGCTATATCTATTTTTTTCTTTTTCTTTTCTCTTAAACATTTGCAAGTATATATTAAGTCATTATAGTCAGAAATAATGGTTATAATATGAAATTTTCCCTGGCGTAACATGGCCAGATTTAGCAAATAAAATAAATGCCTGGTTAAATTTCAATCTCAGATAAACAATGAATAACTTTTTAGTATAATTTCTCCCATGAGATATATGAGACATAGATATACTAAAAAAAATCAGCTGTTTATCTGAAATGTAAGTTTCACTGAGTGTCCTGTGTTTTATCTGGCAGCCCTTCCTAGAGTGAATTAAGAATTGACTTTTGTTATAATTAAGAGGAATGAGTGGGGGAGAGTGTGAGTGGGGTTTTCAGTGTGTTAATATTAGGGGTAGATTTATTTTCTTTATTCTCAAACATTGACAAATGGGCACAAGGTCAGCCTTGCAGACTGACTCAGTACCTACTACATTCAGTCCAAAATAACCCCTTACTCTGTCTTCCTGGTGTCTTCCTTCCCACAGCTGATATATATATATATATATATATATATATATATATATATATATATATATATATATATATATATATATTTATCTTTTACTTTCACTCTGTACAGTTATTTCAGACACAAAGTGCACAAAGGAAGCCATATCAAACAAAGCAACGTTGTGCAGCATGCTACAAACAATTGTTTGGGAGGCTGCACATTATTCCAGTGATGGGAAGTGCTCGGTCCATCAGAGAAACACTCCTCTGAGGTGTGTTCCAGGGACGTATTTAAAAAATCATAAAATTCAAAATTCTTCTTATCATCTTTCCAGCCTTCCAAAAAGGTTTTAAAATAAGGGTGACATGTAGGATCCGGTGTTACTTCTGCATGACATCAACACCCATTACTGTTGCAAATACATTATAAACATTCCACAGGGTCATCAGGAGCCCGGCAATGCGAATTTTCATAAAGTGATTTATTCCTACCTGGTGAGCACTGAAACCTCCTTTGTGTATAGGAGCCAAGTGTGTCCCAGCAATAAATAGCAGAGAAAGCACTCTTATGGCTCTTTTCTCCCCCGCCAAGTGCAGACCTTGGTGGATCGGACGAATTCATCCCTCTCTTGAACCACGGACAGGGTGCTTTGGTGCTACTACGAAAGTCACACTACTTTGGTCTGTTATGGGTTAACTAGACAAAACCCAACAGGTCGGGTGACCTATTTTTGCTTTTCGACAGTGCAAGTCAAAGTACTTAACTTCAATCACGATCTCATTTGCCAACCCCTCCCCCCAAAATAAAAAGCATGACAGTGAACACTAATATGATGGTAATTTCATATTGTTTCTGCTTATGAATTTGTCTTTCCCTTATTAATCATCCAATAAAGTACTGACACTGCAGAATCCTGATGTGGCTCAACAAACCATGTACTAAGGACAGTAGCACCCTAAAGGAAGAGGCTTCAGGCGAACTGGAGAAGCGCAAAGCTTTTATTAACACCAGAGGCCCATTAGACTGCTCTCTGTTCACCTTCAGTGGAGCAATAAATGAAGAGAGCTTCACCGGAGAGGACTCCTACTGTCTTTGTGCTGGTAATGCGCAGCCAAGCTGTAGTCATGTTGTAACGCTTGTAAGAAACAGATGTTCCTTCCCTGACAAATCTCCTTTCTTGATTTATTATTCATTTGCTCAAATCACAATGGAAAGTCTTTGGCCCATTAATTAAATTCCAAGCAAAATAAAATTTGCAGCAGAACTCATTACTGGTAAATGACTTTGACACTTCATCAGATTTGAAGGTAAAATAGGCGACTTTAGGAAGTTAAAGGTGGAGGGAGCCTAGGCCTTTTCTGCAACCACTGCAAGATGATAAAGATTGTGATGAAATTTTTATGTTAAGTACTGATCTTGGAAAGTTCAATTTTCTCCTCCACCCCCCCAATCCACTCTCCACCCCGCTCCCGCCATGATCTCCCTTCTGGCTTCTTTTAAAGGAAAGTCTGAAGGAGACACTTAGATTTCAAATATATTTATGTATGTGGGTATCATGTCTTGTTCCCAACACCAAAGCACATATTTTTTTCAGTATGCAGAGAAGCTTGGCACATTGTATATTTGATGTATTACCTTTTGAATAAAGGTCCAAAGGAAATCTAATAACCATGAACTGCAGCATGATAAAGGAATTAAAACTAGGACTTGAGAACAGAGCAGAGGAAATTTTGATATCCTGATCCAAATATCCAAAATTATTTGCTATAGCGAAGCAAAAACGTTAGAATTTCAAACCATGCGTGAATTACACCAAATCATAAGCCACTCAAAGTGAAAGAAAGCAAATGCTTTCAGAGGAAGGGCAGAACTCATGGTTTTCTCCAGAAATACACACACATTGAAAATGAAATTTTGGAAATGTGAAAAAGGTAACCAGCTATACAATAAAGTTTGCTTGCGTGAGAAACTGAATTCTATTCCTATTTACGTAACGTTAGTTTTAGGTGTGAGTCTTATTAATGAAATCCAGCTGGTTCCAATAATTCAAATACCGTTTCCCATGCAATTGTGTCCCATTGAGAGTATATATTTTTTAGAACATGTTACATCCTGAAACTAGGCCACACTAAGAGGAGATGTTTAACAAATACAATTCTAAAAATGCCTGTGTTCTAGAATGAGACTAAAAATATATTTTTACCACTTGAATCCAAGTATCCATTTCTGAAATAAGGATTGTGGGTGAAGATCCACCACCTGGTATTAAGTGTCTCTGCTTGTCCACTTTAAGCCAACTTCTAATTAAGAAGCTTCTGAGAAAATATAAGAAAATGAATGAAAAATGGTGGCAAACTTTAAGCAAAATGTTAATTCATTTGTATCATTTCAAGGACCAGGTTATAATATTACCTGGTTGCCTAAAATTCAGATGAAATGAGGTTGATACCAGACATAGGTAAGTTTTTAAATGAACATCAAGGTCTCAGATTAACAGCATTCAATAAGTATGCCTCAGGAACATCCTCAAAGTGTAGACACCTTTAAGTAAAAATTTGTGATAATTCAGGAAGTGTCAGTGCTGCGTTTGCACAGCAGGTCACACAGTGCTTGCTCTGTGAATGAGATGCCACCCAGCAGGGAAGGGTAATGGTAACCTATTTAGGAAAATTATCTATGTTACCTGAAAAGATTGATAAGGTGATTGATAAGATGGTACAATTTATTTTTACCAGAGATTTAAGTGGATCCACAAAGTTTCAAAACGCAAAGAAAAACACAGCATATTTTACATACACTGAAAAGTAGCAGCTACAATTCTACTGAAACATTTTTGTTCTCCTTCTTCCAAACTGCCCTTGTCTCAGCATCCCAATTGCACTCTCTGTCTTCAATTTCAATCCTTTCTACTTGCTCTGAGAAATAAAAATACAAGAAACAAACCAACATGTGCCAGACCAGCTGCCTCTGTTTCTGCCAAATGAAGAATCCTTTGGCCCAATGCTAGATAATATAGGGCTTTATACAGAGGTGAAACAAGTTATAACTTATGAATCTAAATCATATTTTTAATTTAACAAAAGTACCAGAGTCTTCCTATCAAATAAGTAACTGTCCACCAAAGTAGTCACCTTAGTTGACTACCCACTTGTTCTAATGACATTGCCATGGCTCAAAAACTCTGTCAGTCTGTATGAAATGCCTCGAGTCATTAGTGTCATTTAATTAGAGTCAGGTTTCTTTTTAGACCATGGGTGATATTACACCTCTGATGATCAAATTATCCATCCGATTTTATGCCTACATGATATTTGGCTATTTCCAAATATATATATATCAATTTGCTCTTAATCAGGACATTCTCAGGTTCTTGAGGTTGTTTCAAATAGGAGTTATAAAGTGTTGCTGCATTAATAGAATTTATGTGTATATTCCCAAGGTGACAACTTTGAAGGGTCACCATTCATTTGGGTGAATTAGTTCTAGCTTATTAGCTAAAATGGCATGTGATACTCACACAGAGCTCTAGATAGTAAAGAAACTGGCATAGAGTTAGCTCTGTTCCCTTTTGTCATATTAATAGACTGACAGTGGAGGCATGAATGTAATAATGTCACAGGCCCCTTCAGCATCTGCTTCTTTACCTTAAAGCAAAAAATAACAGTTGCCAGAGCTTTAAAGGTGCATATCTATCCTTGGAATATCCCCAAATGAAAGTATTAAGAGAATACACTGTTAGTTCTTCTTACATGATACAGTAGGTATTTGGTGCCTAAATTATGATGAGAAAAGAAAGTCCTGAAGCACCTGACAAGAAAAGTACAACTGTGAATAAAGAATTGACTTTACAAAACGGAATGAAATCATTGAAGAATACCAGGAGCCAAAGATCAGTCAAGTAAATAGCAAGATCTCTCAAGGATAATGAATTGAACAAAAATATGCTAAAAATAAAAAGGAGAAGAAGGTGGAGGTGGAGGAAGAGGAAGAGGAAGAGATAGTGGCAGTGGATTGTAAATAAGGACGGGTCACAGATGCCAGATGTAAGAAAAAGCGTAGAAAGAACACATTCTGTTGTTCCATCCACTAAACGAAAGACACCAACAATATAAGGGTGGGTGGCCTAATCATATTTTGGTAGTACCTTGGTAGCCTTTTTGGGCTGGATACTTTAGTTGCTGAAAGCAGTGGGCTTCAGGCTGTAGTTAGAAGTTCTCTCATTCTCTCCCTTGACTCTAGACCCTACCTGTAACCCCACATGACCTCCTTGGAAATAAACATCTTTTGAGAAGGAGGTTGTATGAGCCACGTATATGGATCAGTACAATTTCACGTCCATCAGAGTAAAAGTAATTCCAAAGGGTAATTCAAAGGATGCTAAGTCCATTTGAGTGAAAGGTAACTGTTATATAAGCTTTTAAGATCAGCAGATTAATCCATGACATACATGATAATAGACATATAAGTATAAATAACATACTGTAGGATTTCAGGTACGTGTTTTGGGGGAAAAACACAAGGCAAAAGGAAAAAACAAAAGGCACAATACATGCTCCCTTACGATGCAAAATAAAATACTAAATTTAGGAAACATCTATATTGTCCAAATAGAATTCTGGTTAAATTATTGGAATTAAAAAAAAAAAAAGGTCTATACAAATTCTTGGAAAATACTGTTGTAACTGATCAATCTCAACAGCTAGAACAGAATTAAGTTTGAAAGTTGTGTGTTTGCATCCAATATTCCAAAGACACACGTTATAGTGCTCTAAGTTTTAGACTCATTGCTATATATTCTCTCAACAGCCTATGATAAATAGTGAGTCAGATGGTCACTTTTACCTATAAGAGTGGTCCAGGCTTGATGAGCATCAGCTTACTCTAAATCATTTCATGCTGAAATGCCAGTGAAGGAGTTCCACTGTGCCACTGGAGAGTGGCAAGGTAGCAGAAGCCATCCAAGAAAACACAAACAAATCAAGTTTGAAGGGCCTGAAATCTCAGGGCTGCAGAAGTAAAGAGCAAAAGGATTGGAAACTAAACATTTGCCACTATGGCATCTCTGTCTCAGAGGATCCCATGTGTGTCAAAGGTTCAAAATGTGAAGAAAGGGTACCATTTGATCTTTATTCTCTGAGCTACCGGTACTTCTTTTTCTCTCCCCTTTGTATTTCCACTCTCATTGCTACACGTTTTGCCAGATCCACACACACAGTGTGCCAACTTTGGCCACCAGAATGTAATGGATGGAAGCCAGATTCACAGACTGACCAGGATTTTCAGCAATTAGCCCTCCACACGAAGTTGGCTGTCACTGGGAGTTTCAACAACAGCCATTAGAAAATGAACAATGCACTTGGAACCAAAAGACCAAGACTTGAGTCCCAACACTGGTCCTTATTAGCTGTAAGACTTCAGGTAATTAAGTCACTTTGGTCTCTTTGAAATTCAGTCTCCTCATCTATAAATCATCAAATTTGAACCCTAAATTCCTTCCAAATCTAACATTCCTAGGATTCTATTGATTATTTTGAATTGATTTCAGTTCTTGTCTCAGACACTGAGCTCATACTTAAGAATGGGAAATTTCACAGCATAATTATAAAAACTGTTCATTGAGTGCTTATTATGCATGAACACTGGGGTAAAATGTTTTATATATATATATATTTCTACTCTTTCCAACAATCCTCAATCTCTTTTTGCAGATGAAAAAAACTAACCTTCAAAGATATTAAGGAGCTTTCCCAAAGTCACTTAGCTGTTAAGAGGCTGAGCTGGGATTGAAAATCAGGTTTTTAAAATTCCAACATCTATACTTCTTGCATTATACTACACTGCCTTCTCCTCCAGGATCTCAAATAAGTGATCCCTTTTAAAATCTGCCAGGGGTATTTTTGCAGGGATGAAAAAGTTGAAGATGAAAACATATCCTGAGCAATAAAGGTGAAAATTTAACACAGTGATTACACACACACACACAACTGGCACACATAACTGTGGAAGTCCTCTTTAGTTAGCACCTCAGGAGAAAGGATTTTTCCCTCCAACACTGAAATATTCCCCAGGAGGGGATTTAAATATAACCCCAAACAGTAAACATTATGAATTGTACATTTATTTGGTTCAAAAAACATTTTCTTGAGCATCTACTAGGTATTAGGTTTGATGAGGGGCACTGGGGATACATAACATCGGCCCTTGGAGAAGTCTCAAGCATAGCAAGTCAACTCTGTACCGTGTAACGTTGTGGAGGGTGCAGAGCACTATGGGGGAGGAATTTTTAATCCAACTTTTATATTAGGAAAGACTCTCAAGAAAGTATAATGCAAAAACTAAGCCTTCAGGATTTGGCACAAGTTATACAGAGGATGTGGCCAAGGGATGGTAGGGAACAACAGAGGGATGTGAGAAGGTTACTCAGGTTGGGGAAACCACATGTTCACAAGGGCAGGAAAGTCTATGGAAGGGACTCTGCTTGGATTATAGCTTGCACTTAGGAGCATAGTTGAAGCTGAGGCCAGAGAGGAGAGAATGGGCCAGATCATGAAAGTCTGCAGAGTCTTGGTAAAAAGATTTGACTTTGTCCTGAAGGCAACTGGGGCTGTGAAAGAATTTTAAAATGGAAAGTAGTGTGGGATTTTTGTGCAGAAAGCTGAGCATGGTAGTGGTGTGAAGGACCTGCTAAAATAAGACACAGTACTAGACCAAGTGCAACAATGATCAAGGAGACATAATTGAAACCCTCAGGAGAGATGTGCAGAGTTGACCATACAGAACACAAAGAACAGCATGTGCTATAAAGAAAGCTGTTTGACAAAGTGCTGTAGAAGTGTGACCTACACGGTCATATAGCACCCCATGAATGAAAGTGTCCTGAGCTTGGTTTAATGCTCTGCTGTTGACATTTGTGTCTTGTAGGCAAAGTCCGATGGGACAATGGAGCACGAGTGGGAGAAGAGGAGATACACACATGTGTGTCTGCTGTTCCTTGACATTCCTTTTGCAGATAGTGTTTGCAGTGCCCCACGAGCACAGAATTCCAGTGGACTCATGATGTGTATGAGTTCAGCAAGATTCAAAGCAAGATAAAACAAGATAAATGTTTCATCTTTGTTTACAAAGGTACACTTCACCAAATTGCTGTAAGTCCAAGTTAGCCTTAGAGGAAAAAGTTTCCTTACACCTAGAAAAAGAAGACATTAAAAAAATAAGCAGTATTTCAAAAAACAAAAAAGTCATAGAAATTTATAATCATCCTTATCAGTTCATTCAATCCTACGTAATTAATTCTTGATCTTGATCTTTCGTTAGCAGTTTTATGAAGCCATCAGTTTCTCTATTAGTGTCTTGTAAACTTTTTACCCAGTTCAGCGTTTTGATCTGAAAGGTATCAGAAACCTGTATTCAGAAGTTTTTTTTTTTTTTTTTTCATGAGTCTCGTTGAAGATGAATCACTTTTGCAAAAGCATTAGAGTAAAACAATAACTGTTTGTTCAAAGACTTAAAAATGGCTGTGGTTAAAGATCAGATGAGAGTTCATCATAATGTAGTCGATAAGGAAATTTGGTTACTTTTGTGACATATGTTTTAAGATAGTAATTAGAATTACAAGTGATAACATTATACTAGGACATATCAGATTTTTAGATATTTTGTACAATTTCTGGAATACTTATAATAATAACATATATCTATGCAAATGTAAACTAATAAGGTTTAGTATCACTCCTTATTTGACAATATTTCCCATGTAATTTAACATATCAAATAGACCTAGTTTGTTTATCATCTCTCTTTTACAAGGGGAGAGACAAAGCCTTTGAGAGTTTCCAGGGGCCCTTTGGGAAATTTCAGTTAGTTTGAGGTCAAAAAGACTTCCTGTAGAATTTTATTTTGGGAAGTTTGCCAAAAATATTAAAAGGTGTAAACATTTCACTAAATAAGATCACGAATCATTATGAAATAATAATTATCCACTTAACCAAAGTGACAGTAAAAGACTTCTCAGGAAATGTAGAATGTTAAATAATTATAAAAAGCCTTAGCTCTTTTAATGTCAAAAAAGACTCAGTATTTTTTCCCTAGGTAATCAAAAACATGATAAACACAACACAGGAAATTATTTTGACAAAACATAGAATCCTTGTTTTTCAGGCAAATTACTTTAAAAGGTAAAGAAAACCCTTTTACAGTCTCTTATCGGGGCAGACCAATAGTCCAATAAACCTTGTCCTTTTGGTACATGAAAGAAAATTAAGTTCCTGTTTTATACATGCACACTATTGATATTAAATCAATATCAATAGTGTACTTATTTTTGAACTCTTACAACAAATTCATTCAATCTTATTCAGCTTGATCATACATTAAAATTTCTTTCCAAAGATTTCTTTTTCATAACCTTCTACAACTTTCTATGTCCATTTTAGTTTGTCTCTTGTTCTTTTTCCCAAGAAATGATCAATTTTCAGAAATGACCAATTTTATTTTAGGAAAAAACTACTTTCTTTACCTGCAGTAAAAATGTGTACTCATTCTTCATACCTTTTCTTACCAAAAACACATATCCTACTTTCCTTGCATCCAAAGAATTTTCCCTTAATATTTCCAGTAGCTTTAATTACATATATTAGTTAGAATTAAATCTTAATTTATAGTGAAAACTAAGAAGTAAACGATTGTGAACTGTCTTTATACTAACATTCTTTAGATTGGCAAATTATGAATACATTTTGTAATTTCTAGATGCCTACATTTTCCCGTAGCTCAATTTTTCAATGTGGCGTAAGATTACTAATAAAACCAAATATTTTTAGTTTCTCCATAATAAGACAAAGTAAACTTAGACTTGTTTAGCAACTGGTGTTTTAGTATATTATCTTATTTAAAAGTGACCTAGACATTCAATGAATTTGACTTAACTTATCATTTAACTTAACTTACCAAAATTTTAAAGTTTTGAGTAACTAAAAATTTTTGGAAACTATTTTTAAGTACAATACCATAAAACATAATTATTATGCCTAAAACTCTCTTCCTATTTACATCTACCTAAATCATTTCCTCCCAACAGTTAGGGTTAGATTAATCATAAAACCTTCATGAGACATTAGAGAAAGTCACCCACCATCTTTTTTGTTTTTTGTTTTTTTTGGCTGCGTTGGGTCTTTGTTGCTGCGCGTGGGCTTGCTCTGGCTGTGGCAAGCGGGGAACCCTCTTCGTTGCGGTGCACGGGCTTCTCATTGCGGTGGCTTCTCTTGTGGCAGAGCATGGGCTCTAGGCGCACGGGCTTCAGTAGTTGTGGCACGTGGGCTCAGTAGTTGTGGTGCACGGGCTTAGTTGCTCCGCGGCATGTGGGATCTTCCCGGACCAGGGCTCCAACCCATGTCCCGTGCGTTGGCAGGCGAATTCTTAACCACTGCGCCACCAGGGAAGTCCCAGCCACCATCTTAAGCTAATTTTTCTTATTGGCAAATTTTGTAACAGAGATTACTTGAGCTTATTTGACTTCTAGTAAACCTAGGTAGGATAAAAGTATTATACTTAATGTTTTTAGCTGTACAGACATGTCTATATTAATTAAACCAGCAAACTTAGTTTAATTAAACCAACATATTTTAGTTTCCATTCTAAAGCTTTAGCCATGAGTCAGGTCTAATACAAAGTTATTAGTTTATAAGTTACAGTTGGAATAAATAAGTTTACTCACTCAGATGGCTAAAGTCTTTCGCAACTTGTGGAAAAGACTTTTAAGATTTGTATTTTTCCCAGGAAGTAATCTTTTTTTTTGTAATTTTTTATTTATTTATTTTTGGCTGTGTTGGGTCTTTGTTTCTGTGCGAGGGCTCTCTCTAGTTGCGGCAAGCGGGGGCCACTCTTCATCGCGGTGAGCGGGCCTCTCACTGTCGCGGCCTCTCTTGTTGCGGAGCACAGGCTCCAGACGCGCAGGCTCAGTAATTGTGGCTCACGGGCCTAGTCGCTCCGCGGCATGTGGGATCTTCCCAGGCCAGGGCTCGAACCCGTGTCCCCTGCATTAGGCAGGCAGATTCTCAACCACTGCGCCACCAGGGAAGCCCCCAGGGAAGCCCCCAGGAAAGCCCCCAGGAAGTAATCTTAAGGAGGCTGTGATCTAGACTTTGGGCAAGAGAACCCTTTTGGCAGTTTGTATTTTTTTTTAAGTCCTCTTCTCTCTTTTTTTTGTTTTAGTCTCAGGCTAGTGTGGGCTGTGTTTACATTTCAAGGACATAAGATTTATGACTTCAAGAGACAGAAAAAAAGTAAGCTCCTCCAAGAAAGACTTTGGTTTCATAAGGCAATAATTTACAAGCCTTTTGAGATATATAGGGGAGGTTTTAGGATTGGTAAAAAGGAATAGAGCTGCATTTTTTTCTTTCAAATATAGTCAATTAAAAGCTCCATCATTTGCCATTGACGAGTAGGATCTTATATTAATCTCAATAGTGACCCAAACCAATAAGCCTTATTACGGTTTAACAAAGGATGCACTGAAGAGTCATCCCACAAGAGAACAACAACAACAAAGAAAAATGCAGCCTTCACAAGATCCAGAAAACTCAGCCCCCAAAATAGCCTAAGAGAGCAAAGGTCTTCATTGCAATGGTGGTAAGAAAGAATGGTGTAGTGAAAAGGTGTCTCTGGTCTCTTACAGGAACATGAGCAACTCTAGTTACAGCCCAGCTGACCTGTGACCTTGGGCAGATGCTTCTGGAATGGAACTTTTCTAACACTAACAAAGCAACAAAGGTTGAGATAACAAATGCCCCTTATGGACTGGATTCCTTATAACAAATTCCCGGGAGAACTGGCACAGCTGGACAAAGTGACTTATGACTTGCCTGTGGCCTTGTGTCTTAGAACCAAAGTCTATTTGACTAGACACCAAGATGCACCCCAGTAAATGCATCTCCTGGATGGTGCAGACCATAGCGAAAAAGCCAAGCTCTCGGGACATAGAGACAGATGGAAGAAAAAAACCTCATCTAGTTTTTACATAGGGAACCCACAGCAAAGTTTGTCTAAAGAGATGCCAGTCTGGTGAGAATCATTAATTCACCAGTTTGTAAGCCCTATGGTTCTTTCTCCCTATGACAAACAACAAAACAGAGGCAAAGAAAAGGTGACCGTCTCTGCAAGGAAAAGGAGCAATAAAAACCGAGAGTATTCATTTACCAAATACCAGAGTCACTGTGCCCAGGGTGCTACCTCCACAGATATTTTCTGCCACTAATCTAAATGTAGAAAGAGAGAAAGAGTCTCACCATTTTCCATTTCACTGTATCCTGCATGCAGAGGTCCGGGTGGCTGACGTGGTAAGAAGTCTTACCTCCTGCTGATCTTTGTCAGATGTCTCAGGATCTCAGCTTGGAGAAGCCTCGTGAAGAAGCAGGTTCCAGCAAGTATCCTGCCAACAGCCAGGGAGGGAGAAATTTCCCCCCTACCCTCTTGAGTTCTTTTGGCTGGTCTAATAATTAAATTGACACAAGACAGATTAACAAAAGAGAACAACAAACAAATTTAATTCCTACATACAGAGCTCTCATAGAAATGGAACTTAAAAAGTGACCAAAGCAGACAGCTTTTATACTTTTTAGACAGAGAAACAATACATTTTTGAGGAATTGACAGGACAAAGAAACATAGGCTTGGATGCTTAGTTAGTGAAGAATGTAAGCAGAGTTTGGGCTTGGGGCAGTAAATTAGTAAAGAAGGTTTGTTCATACAGGCTTCTCAGCCCTGAATTCCCTATGTCTGATGATAAGGATGTCCCTCTTTTTCCCAGTACAGAGAGATTACCTTTCACAAAAGAGATTTGTTTCTTGCTTTCAGGGGGTACACCGAGGGGGTGGGGGTGGGGGTCAGAGTTCTCTGCTTGCACCAGCTGTTTCTCAAGTAACTTGAATTCAAAATAATCCATATGCCACTGTGGCATATTTTGGAGTAGCCCTGAGCCCCCAGTACTTATAGCCACTTAAGCTGAAGATGAGGACGTAGAAGAAAAGAAAAAGAAAAGAAAAGTACCTTTTCTTTTCAATTCAGCCCTTTCTTTCTTGTCGTCAGTAAGCAAATGATAGACAGTATTAATAGAATGTGTGCACGTCAAGAAGTGAAATAAAAATAGTTGAGTTCATTTTGTGCAACATTTCCACTGTTCTGGTAAGACTGAAAGATATGCATATTTGAGCTATAAAATATGCAATATCTAATTTTGCTGATTCTTTGTAAGATTAAATGCTTTTATTTGAACTTAAAACTGACATTGCACAGTATAAAGATGAATGGTAAAATTTGTGTTAATAATTTAAAATTTTAATTTTCTTAGAAGACATTCAGTAGCAAATGACATCATGACAAGTCAAGAGACCATGGAAGAAAAGAAAAAGTATTATATTTTAGTACATTCAATGTCACTTTTTTCCTGTTTTTTTGGCTTTTTTTTTTTTAGTAAAGGGCCCTGCATTTTCATTTTACACTGGGTCCTGCAAATTATGTAGCTGACCTTGGCTCTAGGTGCACAGAGAGATTCAGAGAGATGCTACAAAACACATGTGAACATTTTCAAGCAGAGGAAGTAAGTGTGGGTATTAAAACTGTGGTCCATGGGCTGGAGCTGGTTTCTGAAGTGTTTGCTCCATGATGAGATATTAAGATATAGCAACGGAGAGTGTTTACAAAGATTATAGCAGTTTGACAGTAATTTTATGTCTGCTGAATCTACTAATAAAAATATTTGAGCTTGTATTTTGTATGCCTTTGGGTTTTTAAATTCATTTTCTAGCAATGTATTTTTTTTTCTGTTTTGCAAATATATCAGATCACAACACGTTGGAAATGAAAACAAACCAACAAAAACCTGCCCTTTCCCCACGGGTAGTTTGAGGAGCCCGGATGAAAGAACTGTTCCTTTGCTACAGATTGTCTATGTTTTGCCCATGAAATTTTTTTGTTGTAGACATATTATTCTGTCTTTGCAGAGATATGATTATTTCCAGGACAGATGTCTTATCATTTCTAGAAACAGTGACATGGGGTTAATATTTTGCACAGCTACTTCTGGGAGGAACTGTCCCGTAAAAATCAAGAATGTCCCCATTTGATCACATCTTCCTCTCCTGCCATCTTTTCCTCCTCAATTTGTCCCCTCCCCCCAAATCTGGCTCTCTAGAACCTCCATCCCTTTCTTTCCTCTCACTCTGCCCATCCACCTTCATCTGTTCTCATTTGTGTTTTAGGAAACTCTCACATAGACCTTTGATTGGCTTCCTCCTTCATCTTCTTCTTGGATTTGACAAGTTTGATGGTTTTCAAACGGGGCTGCTTATTACAGTCACTGGGGGATCCTTTTAAACAAATTCCTGGTCCTCACCCTTAGTCTTTTCATATTATTGTTCTGGGATAGGTCCCAGAATAAAGTATTTTTTTTAAAGTTTCTCTGGAGAATCCTGTGGCCAGGATAATCCTAATCCTTGGAAAATTCACTGTTGATCTCCTCTGCTTCTGCCTTTGGGCTGCAGGACAATGTTGAAAAATTTCACAATGGACCAGTTATTCTACCCCTAACGAAGGAATATGGTTCACTTTTGTCCTCAGGGTTGCTGGCCATCCCCTTTGCTTGTAGTCAATGTGTGGTTATCAGAAGAAAGTCTGCAGGCTGCAGAGGTTAAGGACATAGATTCTAGAATTGCACTGCCCACGTGATGTTGACTCTGCTGCTTACTGGCTGTGTGACCTTGGGCAAGTTTCTTAGTGACCGTGTACCTCAGTTTCCCCATCTGTAAAATGAAGGTGGTGATAACACTTAAGATTGTAAAATGATTAAATAAGCTAATATTGGTGAAGTAATTTTATAACAGTGCCTGGTACACAGTACACACTATATAAATGCTTATTAAAATAATAGTAACAAATCAGACCTTTTACAGGACCTACTCCAGGGCACTCTGTAATCCTTATTCTCAGTTTCCTTCCTCTCTTCATTTTAGTCTCATATTTTATGAAAACATTTGACGTGAGCTGTCTTGTTTTCTCTGCCTTTCATTTAAACATTTCTCTGTAATTGCATCCATTCTTTTCCTCCTTCCTGCCGATCCCTAAAAGAGACACATCCTTGTTTGTTTGTTTTTTAAGTTAATTACCCTCACCCGTGCCTTTGCTCCCATCACCAGCTGCCTGTTCCAAGACCTTGCTCCAGCATCTGTCTCCCCCTCCCTTCTGTGTGATTGGATTGCTAATCTCAGTTTAAATGTGCTCAGTCCTCTCTCAAATAAAGCCTTTCTTTTATTCTGTCTGCTCCTCAAGTTGTCACTTCTCTTCTTTTCTCCATCAACTTCTTTTTGTACTCTCGCTGAAAGTTTTCCCTGGACAACTTTTCTAAACGCAAATACTTTAACCTTTTAAAGATCAGTGTATCTTCATTAGTCAACCACTTCTGCTCAAGAAGTCACTTGATTTAGTTGTTTTATTCCCCTCAGGGATGATGCTTCCGCTTTGCAGTATTTAACACATTGACCACCTCTTCTTATCAAAAAGCCCCTCCTTCCTTGACTCTCACGAGTCACCCCTACTATTTCCTTACCTCTCTGTTGCTGCTTCATCATCTTTGCTGATACGTTCTCTTTGGCCCTCTCTCCAATGTTTCCTAAAGATCTGAGTTGGGCTCTGATCTATTCCCTTTATTCTCTCCCTCTTAATAACCTTACTCAGTCTCTTGATTTCTCTATGTAGATGAAATGGAATTCTCTGTCTCCATCCCAACCTCTATTTTCAATGACCAACCGGGCAACTGGACATCTCCCTATCACAAAGACATCTTAGACTCATAATGAATAAAATTCAAATAATCCCCTTCCCTCTCTGAACCTCCTGGGTTTCCTAATTTTATTAAATGCATCATGTTCCTGCTAGTTAAACAGACTTGATACTTCACTGCTAGCTAGCATGATTTCCCCTTCCCCAGTTTTCTCTCCCTGCAGCCCAGATTGAAGTCTATCAATTCCATCTCTACAACATCTTTGACACCCACTTTCTTATTTCCATTCCCCTGCCAAAACCCTACAGCAGGGCCTCACCACTTCTCGGCAGAACACTTCGATGTCCTTGACTCTACCTCTGGACTTCCCATCTTGGGTTCATTCTGGATGGTCCTCACATTTCAAAAACCTCTAGAGGCTCCCTATTGCCTAAAAAGTAAAGAATTAATTCCTTATCCCAGTATTTGAAATTTTCCATGATCTAGTCTCAACCTACTCTCTAGTACCCCAAGCTGGAGTCAATCCCAATGACTCACTCCTCCCTGCACACATACCGAAGTATCCTACCTCCATGTTTTCATCCTTCTAAACTTTACCAAAGCTCAGTTTACCCAATGACTCTCAGGTTCTACTTGTTTTTCATTGTGGGTACCTTGAATGGAATTAGAAACCAATCCAGAGGTTTTTCCTCCATAGATCAGGGTTGTTTGGCAATTGTAGAAGGAAAGGTAGACCTATTTTCCTTAGATCTCCGTGATGACAAGACCATGGCGGTCTAGAGGGTCACTCAGCCCAGATTAATGATTTGATCTGTGCCCTGAAGAAGGTCAAGAAATTGCAAGGATGTATAATGACCGTAGATCCTGAGACTTTATCTGTAACAGAAACATTCTAACAGCCTAAAGTAACAGTGATAGTGTGTGGATAGCTGAAAAGTTTACCCACACTCACATACCCACACACACGACGTAAAACACTTATTATAATTGCTAATGCTGTGACTTAGTAATTTAAAATAACATGAAAGACATATAAGAATATTTGGACTTTATGTCAAATGGATAGTATCATATTATCGGGGCGGACGAAATTACAGAAATAGAATACCTAAGCTGTGTCTCGTTCTAGCTTCATCCCTGCTTTCCTGGACTCCCTGGCATGTCATGTCTTCTCTTGGAGCCTCATTTTCTCTACACAGGGATAACCAACCAGCTCAAGAAGAAGCTTGACCCAAAATCCAGCCTTCCCTATTTCTCCTCCCACACAACTTCACCCTCTGCCACAAGTGATACCCACTGGAAATTTATTTCCAATAACCTTCCTTTGAGGGAATAAATGTGTATTCTGATTATACAATGCTTTTATATATCAGTTGATATCTGAGCTGTATCTCTTTCAAAGGGTTTAGTTCTATTTTAGTAAGAACGTTTTAACTCTGTCAATTGAATGTCATCTAAGTATTCGAATGGTTTAATAGATGCAGCAATAGGGCTGGAAATGAAAAAGGAAAAAAATGAAGACAAAACACAAAGGGAACAAAGTAGAAGGAAAGAATGAATAGCGGAAATTAGAGCTTAAATAGTGGATCAAGCGATACTTTGGGGAAAAAAAGGCCAACTGAGGTTTCTCTTGTATAGGTTTGTCACCCACGGCCCAGCTAGGCATCTTCTTCCTGTATTGTTTAGGCCCAGACACTGCAAGTCAAGGAAACGTGTTCTCCTGAGTAGAGAATAGTGCTTGAAGTCTCTGCTGCAGGAAAAATTTATAGCTTTCAAAACACCAAATACATTTAGTGGTTAGAACCATAAAGCCCTAGGTTAAATTTCTTCTTACAAACGGTTCATGATGTAAGAATGTGACTTATGCTAAAGTAAGAAACAAAGAGGCAGGGATAATTTGGGAATACAAAAGTTGACATCAGATGTGACCTTGGACTAGTCATTAAGCCTCTGGATCCACGATTTTAGAACATGCAATAGTAACTTGGATTTCTGTAAAAACCCATTGAGCAGTTCTCAAAGCCAGCATGTGAAAAAATATTTTCCTGGCAGCCAAAATATGCTCTATGATAGACGATGGCTTTATTTTTTCATGCACAGATAGATACAAACATTAGAGATCAGTCAATGATTAAATAAAGTTTTCTCGTGCATAAAACAGAGATGCAAGTAGCCAGGATGCACCAGCACACAAAAGCTAAATGTAGCAATTCTATCAAGGTTTAAATACTTCTAGTGCAAAGCTATTGGAAACACATCCACCATGGGCAGCAAACAGCTTTACATTTAAATAGGCAAAGAAACTCTAGCTGAATGGGTTAAAAATTGCCACTATTTCACAGTAAGTGATTTTCTTAACCCCCAAGGGTTCAAATTACTTTGGCAGGAAAAGCAATTATGCAATTAATAGGGGAAAAATCTCCAGAGCTCTGTAATTTGCAAAGAAGTAAAGGTTCTGCTGTGGCCTGCAGGGGACAGCTGAGCTCTGAAGCTTTTTTTTTTTTTTTTCTTTCTCTCTCTCTCTCTCTCTCTTTTTTTTTTTTTTTTTTTTTTTTTTAAATTTTGACCACACCCGAAATAAAAACCAAGGATATTTTAAGGAGTAGGAAAGCACAACAGCTCAGATAATGTCCCTGCCAGTATATTCATTACAGTCTCGTCAGAGTGGATGCCTGCAATCAGAAGATTAAATACCCATTTACCAGGATCAGAAGAGAGTTTGGTTTTATAATGTATCGTCCTCTTTTCCCCGGGAGGCTGCTTTGTTTGATAAAATGCTGAGTGTGGTGTAAAAATATCCCTCTCTCTGTAATTTGCACTCCTCTCCATTTAAAGCTATTCTTGCTGCAAACGAGAATTGAAAGCTGCTAAAATTAAGTGGTGTCAGTTCTCAATGACACTTTAATGATAGAGCGCTCAGCAAATGAGATGAGAATGAATTCCAGCATCTCTGCTAAAGATAAGTAGCCAGCCCTAAACACTGTACAGCTCTGGGGCCACACTTCACCTGCTTCATTCATATTTAGTAGGACTGAAAGTGGGAAACTATAATTTAAAAGTCCATAAAAAGAAAGGTGAAAATAACTGTTGGGTATTAGTTCAAAGCAGTTGGGAGTTTGTGCCGGTAGGAGTTTAAGATACTCTTTCTGGATGAGTATCCTACTCGTGTACCAAGTCACTCTCCCTCGTGGATATAGGACGTTTTATTTCAAGAGATTATGTCCCATTAACCAAGAAAGTCTTCTCTGATCTTGTGACCAAAAGGACATGAGGCTCTTGTTCATTTTGTAGAAGGGACTATAAATATTCATTCACATTATTGGCTTGACATTCTTTTTTTTCCCCTTACTGGAGTATAGTTGATTTACAATGTTGTGTTAGTTTCAGGTGTACAGCAAAGTGGATATATACATATAAAATCTCCATCCTTTTTCAGATTCTTTTCCCATATAGGTTATTACAGAATATTGAGTAGCGTTCCCTGTGCTATACAGTATGTCCTTATTAGTTATTTATTTTATATATAGTATTGTGTATGTGTTCATCCCAATCTCCTAATTTATCCCTTCCCCGCCACCTTTCCCCTTTGGTAACCATAAGTTTGATTTCTAGATCTGTGAGTCTGTTTCTCTTTTGTAAACAAGTTCATTCATGTCATTTTTTATTAGATTCCACATACAAGTGATATCATATGATATTTGTCTTTGTCTGACTTACTTCACTTAGTATGATAAGCTCTAGGTCCATCCATGTTGCTTCAAATGGCATTATTTCATTCTTTTTTTATGGCTGAGTAATACACCATTGTATATATGTACCACATCTTCTTGATCCATTCCTCTGTGGATGGTAGCTTGACACTCTTCGTACTGTCATGTATTGACGGGCTTGGGTGTCTGAAGCACCTCTGTATCACCATGGCCTCATTCATGGAGAAGGAAAGGCATCATTCATGGAGATGACTCCCCTCTCGCTATGGGTGGAGAAGGAATTCTGGGGCAATGACAGCAACCCTCTGGAGGTCCCCCGTGCATCAGACACCATCACAGAGGAGGCCCATTGAGTAAAACAAGGACCTAATTGAATTGCACTTGTGACCCACGTTCAGGTGGTATCATGTTTAGAGTCATGGAAATTTCAACTTGAAGGCAAATTCACTCAAATTTTCTTTCACGATTTATGACTCAATAAAATGATTCATTTCCATATATAAGAAGCTCATCCTAGGAAATTTTAAAAGTATATATAGAAAATAAAGTCTTAAATGTGCTTACAATCTATTCAAAGGGAAAATTAGACAATTATGAAAACTCTAGATAAGTATTTATTTCAAAGTAATATACAGATACATTTGTACCAACGAGGCACAGGCTCTCCAGATGGACAATTATGAGAGGAAAAGACTACTTTGTAAAGGGAGAGGCCTTTGATGAAGAATGGCTTCCTGGAACAGGTGATCTGGGAGTGGGCCATGAAGAAGTTACAAACCTGGATAGGTAGAGAAGAGCAAGGAAGGCGTTCTGTCAAGGAAAAATCATGGAACAACAATATGGAGGAACTACCCCAATGACACAGCATTATAAGGAATAATAAGAGACAGGTTGGTTGTCTAAGGTACATATTGCATGAATACCTTAAATGCTCATCTTAAGAGTTTGAACATGACCTGAGTAGTACAAAGAAGCCACCATCGATCCCTGAGCACCTCCTGGGTGTATTGCAACAACTAAATGAGATAACATATGGGAAAGCAACTAGCACGGTGATACCTGGCAGGTAACGCATAATCAGTGTTTGTTAGTAGGTTGTGATGTTATTCCTGAATGAGAATGAAGCATAAAGCACTTGATGCTTCAGGAAGAGCAGTCTGTGCAAGATGAACCCAAACAGGGAGAAATGTGCCTGGTGTGGCAATCCGGCTACAGGGTGACTAGCACGCCTCACCACTGAGAATGTAGACCATATGTCACTAGATTTCAAAGAAGCTGCCATCTGCCACTGTAGCAGTCTTATGGACCTCCACCGCCTGTAGGACGCTGACCAGGGACCTTCTGGACAACGTATCCTCCTGTAAAATGTAATTCACATGTGTTTCTCAAAATTACAGTGTGGTTTTAGAAACAGGCAGATGTGGCAGGCAGGAAACTGAGGAAAAGACTGAGGCCATTGATTGCTCTTTTATGCTGGGGCTTCATTGACAAGCTTCTGGAGGTCACTGGAATTCCTCATGGTGTGCCATAAGTGTTTGCGGAAAATGCTTCAGAGTTTTTAAATGAATAGCTATGTTTGCAATCATAATGGAAAGTATTGAAATAATTATATTTCTACATCTCCTGAGAGCATGAGTGATCTGGCAGCACAGCAAGGCCATCATTCTAGCCTCCTCTCAGCTCTCATATTCTTTCATAGCCATGTATCACCTTGGCAAGGACCAAAGATGGGCTTCAACATGTTATGACTTGATGGCAGCTAAAGGTGCTGACAATATGCTTGACACCAGCCAATATGCCGAAGACCTTTTACTTTAAAAATATTGGTGAACAAAGTAGTGACAAGTTTTTTTCTTAACTTCGGAGAGTAAGGGACACCTAAGTGAATTGCTCTGTTTTGGTTTTGTCGAATTGTCTATAGTTTGGGTTAATTATGAACGCATAGAAATTTTTATCAACTTTACTGAGGTATAATTTAGGTATTATAAACTGCTTTAAAGTACCTTCATGTGTGCAATTCACTTAAAGTATACACAAAGTGTACAATTCAGTATGTTTTGGTCTTTGACGTATACCCCTGAAACCAAAGCAATAAAAAAAGATTATTTCCTTTATCCCCTCAACATTCCCCCCACTCCTTCACAGTTCATCCTTCCTCCTACCCTCAGCCCTAGGCGTGTGTCACTATATAATAGTGTCACTATAGATTAGTTTGCAGTTTTGAAGAATCTTATATCAATGGAGTCATACGGCATAGACTCCGTTGAGCCTTGCTCCTTCGATGATTTTGAGATTCATCCATGCTGCTGCATCTATCAGCAATTTGTTCCTTTTTATTGTTGAGCCGTAGTTCATTATATGGATAACCACATTTTGTTTCTCTATTCATCCGTGGATGGGTGTGTGAGTTTCCTAGGGCTGCCTTAAAAAATTGCTAAAAACTGGGTGACTTGAACAGAATTTTATTCTCTCACAGTTCTAGAGGCTAGAAGTTCAAACTCAAGTTGTTCACAGACTCCCTGGAAAAATCTGCTCCATGCCTTTCTCCTAGCTTCTGGATGTTGCCAGCAATCCTTGGCATTGTAGGTTGATCCCTCCAATTTCTGCCTCCATCTTCAAAAGGTTTTCTTCCCTGTGTGTCTGTGTCTGTGTGTCCAAATTTCCCACCTTTTTATAAAGACACCAGTCATATTGGATTTAGGGTTCACCCTAATCCTGTATGACCTCATATAAACTTGATAACATCTGCAGAGACCATATTTCTAAGTAAGATCACATTTACAGGTTCCAGGTTGACGTGAATTTGCTGGGGAGGAGAAGGTACTATTCAACCCAGTATAGTAGGTATTTGGGTGTTCACAGTTTTGATTATTGTGAATAAAGCTGACATATGTATTGATGGAGAAGTCTTTATGTGGACGTATGTTTTCATTTGTCTTCAGTAAATACCTAGGTATGGAATGTCTGGCTTGCATGGTAGATGTGTGTTTAACTTAATAGGAAACTGCCAACAATTTCTAAAGTAGTTGTACCATTTTATTTTCCCACAAGTAATGTATGATAATTCAGTTGTTCCATATCCTTGCCAACACTTGATATGGTCAGTTTTATTATTTGAAGAATTCTTTATACGACTAATACAAATCCTTTGTCAAACATATGTATTGAGAATATTTTCTTCCAGTCTTTGGCTTGCCTTTTGTTTTCTGAGTGGTGGTTTTCTAAGAGAAAAGTTTATAATTTTGAAAAAATCCAATTTATCAATTTTTAAAATTTTTTGTGCTTATATTTTAATAAATTTACCTACCAGGGGTTGCAAAGATTTTCTCATTTATTTTCTTCCAGAAGTTTTATATAATTTTGACTTTTATATTTAACTTTGAACTCCTGCTATTTTGGGGGGAAGTTTCATAAGTGTTCTATATTATTTTAAAGTATTTCTGCTTAGCCTCAAAACTTTAAAAATCATTCCATAACATATCCATTCACTTTTATGTTATTGTCTTTTGGGTGATAGAAGTAATACATGTTCACTGTAAACAATTTTAAAACTAGAACAATAGTATAAAAAAAATGAAAAGTAAAATACCTACAATTCCACTGTTTAAATATGTTAATTCTTGACATTTTGGTATATATCTGTCCATATTCCTTTTAAAAATATCTTCCCTCCATCAAATTAAGATAATGTTATATGTATTTTCTTCTTTCTTAAAATTATACGATAAGAAAATTTCCATATCACCATTAACTTTTGAAAACATTATTTTCCATACCTGAGTACTATTCTATTGTTTGGTTATATGAAAATTTATTTAATCTTTGGGGCAATTTTAGCTGGTTTCTAATATCTTGCTAGCCTAAAGAGTGCTATGGAAAACATTCATGTAAATGAAGCCTTTGATCACTTCTCTGTTAATTTTCTCAGGGAAAACTGTTAGAAGTAGAACTACCATGTCAAAAGATGTGCACATTTTAAGACCCTTCAGATATATTGTTAAATTTATTCTCACCATAAATGTATAAGGGTTCCCATTTCATTGCAGTATCACAAACATTGGTATTATCACTTAAAAATAAGTTCAGTTATTTGCAAAAAAATTCCCAATTCTCCTTACTTTTTAGTATGAAAGAGATTAGTTATTCAACAGATAGTATTGGGAAGTCTGAGAGTAACTTGGAGGTAAAAATCAAGTTATAGCTTCACCATGTCCCATACACCAATATACAATTTATTTGGATTAAAAAAGTTTTAAGGAAATTGAGAACATCTAGAACAAAATATACATAAATTCTTAACTTAGTAAGAGTGGAAAAGAATTATCTAGGCATAAAAACACAGATAGGAATTACAAAGAAAACAGAATTAAAAGCAAAATTAAATTGCTAAAATTTGCATCACGTCTGAACATAAGAAGAAGCATATCTGTGGTGGATTTAAGAAGATCATGAACACTTTGAGACTTCTCCTATTGAAAGGCGAGGTCTATATCCCCTGCCCTTGAATCTAGGTGGAGTCTGAGATTGCTTTCACAGGGTGAAAGTGACACCGGGCCATCTTCAGAGCAAGTGAAAGACTGGTAACTTCTACTTCCTCTCTCAGGGAACATTCTCTACAGGAGCCCTAAAGCTGTCACGTAAGATGTCTGACTCCCCTGAGAACTTCTCAGGGAGTGAGAAGTGGCTGAAGAGACCACAGAGAAGTATTTCAGGTAATAGTTTCAACTGAGCCCAGCCTTCAGTCATCTTCACCAAGGGGTCAGACCTGTGCACAAGTCATTCTGGACCCTACAAAGCAGCCAAGCCGTCAGCTGAATATCACTGAATGACCTCAGTCAATGCTGCATGGAACTAAGAACCACCCAGCTGAGCTCCTCTCAGATTCCTGACCCCAACGTCATGAGATTTGGTAAAATAGTTGTTTTAAGCCACTAAGTTTTGGGGACAATTTGTTATTTAGGAAGAGATAACTGGGACAATATCATTAATTAATGGATTGTTTTACAAGTACATATAATACTATCTGTACACCTGGGCTCTGGTGATTTAAAAACCGTTTTTAAAAATTAGAAATATATTTAAAATTAATAGCTGCTTTTTAGTTTGTAGATTTCCTTATAGTCAGTTTGTTTAAAGAAGGTAACTTCTGGACTGAAATAAAATATTCCTTGAAATAAGTCAAGCCTTAGAGACACACATGGTAAGGAATTTTGAGTCTGGATGAGGGTTGTGCTTGAAATCAGAAGAAGTTTCAGTCCCCAGCCTTCCCACTTGCAAGCTACGTAGCCTGAAAAATGCATTTAACCTACCTGTGGATTCTTGCAATGCCTATGAAAAATATTAAGTACAGTTTTCTGATCTACTAACCTTTCCAATTAGTTCTGATAGTTTTTCAGTTGATTCCCTTCAACTTTTTTTTAACATCAACTTTCATCTCCAATTAACTTCTCTCATTGAAGCCAGTGATCCCTTAAAAATGCAAATCTGATCAGAACCATCCCCTACTTGAAACTTTGAATAGCTTCTCATTGCCCCCATAAAGGTCCATCCATGGCCTTAAAGGCGTTGTATAATTTGACTCAAGCTCTTTCTTTCTGCACTGCAGTCATACTAGCCTTTTTCAGAAGTGTCTTATGCTTTAACCCATCTTAAAGCCTTTGCACATGCTGTTTCCTCTCTGGGACCTTCTTTTCTCTACTCTTGACCTAGTTAACTGATAATCATTTTTAAGTCTCAGACTACACTTTATTTCCCCTGGTAGGCTTCTCCCAAACCCCTACTGGGATTCAGGTAACCTGAGATTTTGTTTTCAGGAAACTGTCTGACATCCCTCCTCATTGTCTGGCCCCAAGCCATAGTTAGCTGTAGAGAGCATGGACCACTGTTTGTCTGGGCTGCAGATGTACTCAGTCATTACTGAAAGACTGAATAGTTAAATGAATGGAAAAGAACAAAAGCAGTTTGTGGACTATAAAATGCTATATGTATTTTAAAAATCAAAATGTTAGAAATAATAGTGCCCTTCTCTGTACATCTCAGCTCATTTCTTAAAAGAAAGACCTTTTATAATGTAACTGTCTAATCTACTTTCCTCAGCACCAACAAAAAGGAAAGTTAGTAGTAAATTAGTTTTCCTATTATTCCAACTCACAGGGAAATCTCCTGTCATTAATTCTGTACTAGTCATTTTATCCTTAATCAAAAACTATCTGTACAACTTCTGTATTACTGACCTATTTCAATACTACAGTTTTGTTATGTAATGTTTTAAATGTGTATACTAAACTAGAATAGAAACTCCAGGTGGACAGGGACTTGCTCTTTATTCCGTATGATACTGGTTCCAACACTCCAACCAGGGAAAATATTTCATTGCTCTTCTATGACATAAGAAAAAGAAATTTATTCATTTTTTTCTGACAATAAATACTCATCTCAAATCAATTCATTTAAACACCTTTTCTTTCTGATATTAAGATTGTGTAGATGGGAGGGGAAAGGTATGCCTTCAATTAACAAAAATAAAAATGTGAAAATCTATGTCAATCTAATTTTTAATTTTGTTTTATATATTTTCACATAATCTCAAAATCTGGGAGCTATTGCCACACACACACACACAGAATTCAAAAATATCTCTTGATCAATGACTATGTGAGAAAAATTATACTTTTGACTCCTTTAATTCACTAGTTACTTTTTGCATGAGCCGAAGTAGTGATATTCTTCCAAGAAGCATCTCATATTTGCTGTGTGCATTTTATGGTCCTGGATGGACATAGGTGGGAAAACAGGCAAAATACAAACTTTGGGTGATTTACTAAGGCAATTTTGGGACTGCCCATGAGTCATTAAATTGTGACTTTTTTTGGCCACGCCCTGCGGCATGTGGGATCTTAGCTCCTCAACCAGGGATCGAACCTGTGCCCCCTGAAGTGGAAGGGCAGAGTCTTAACCACTGAACCTCCAGGGAAGTCCCTAAATAGTGACTTTTTGAAATCAAATGTTCAATACAGATTTCCTGTATCAAACCACCCCACCATCCTTCTACTCGCAGTTTTGCAGAAGAGAAAGCTGGACCCTGAAGACCTAACACAGCTAAATGTAGCAAAAACAGGTTAGAAACCAGGGCTTCTCCTGTTTCTCTTAAGTTCTAACTTGTTTAATAAAGAGATCAACTGGACTTGGCTCTGCACACGCGTGCATACTGCATGAATCTCATGGGGCAAACAGAGGGTTATCCTGCTCACAGGCACTGCAGGGAAATTACCCCTGATATTTTCTAGAGCCCGAAGGGCTGAAGGCACAAGATGCTCAGAATCTCACTTTCCCCAGAATGTGTTTTTCAGTGCACAGACCCTCTCCTTTTTTACTTTCCATTTAACAGATGATCTCTCATTATTAATGCATGATTCTAAACAAAAGTAAGAAAGCTATAGTCAAAATTCTCAAATGCTGCCCAATTTCTTCATTGCTTTCTCAACTGTATCTAAACCCAATTTTTTGTCTTTTAACTAGTTCAGTGAAGAAGAAATCTGAAAGGGACATTCATTTCAAAAGCCACAGCAGAGAACTTGACGTGGCTGACAATCTTATTTTAGTTATAAGAAAGTCTTGTTTGCTTTATGTGTGGTTCACACTTAATAAAGACTAAGCTTTTCCTCAATACGCACTCAGTAAGTTCTACTGTATGCCCATGCTCGTTAATAAAGGATGCACAACCTTTTTTTTTTTTTTTTAAATTACATACATATGTGTTAGCATACGGTGCTGGGATGAAGTGAGAGAGTGGCATGGACACATATACACTACCAAATGTCAAATAGATAGCTAGTGGGAAGCAGCCGCATAGCACAGGGAGATCAGCTCGGTGCTTTGTGACCACCTAGAGGGGTGGGATAGGGAGGGTGGGAGGGAGACGCAAGAGGGAGGAGATATAGGGATATATGTATATCTATAGCTGATTCACTTTGTTATAAAGCAGAAACTAACACACCACTGTAAAGCAATTATACTCCAATAAAGATGTTAAAAAAATAAATAAATGAAGGATGCACAAGAGTGCACGCGCACACACACACATATGCATGTGCTTATATATGTGCATATATGAATAGTAGGTCCATGGCTACAGTCTTGTTGGAATAATCTAAAAGTGACTACTGATAAGAAAATCTTGATATAAATAATATTAGAATTAAAATAGTATAAAATTTTATGCCATGATTAACTGCATTTCTAGCAATATTTGAGGCAAAATAAAGATGATAACCATAACAAAGAATCTGTACCATCTCAAGAAGCTTATAATTTCTTCTAATTCAATATGATTTGTAATATCGTATTATCATATTAATGTGGTGTTTTAGTCAGTTTCATCTTAATATAGTTTTCATATTATTAAATCTAGCTTAAATTATAATATAATATCAATAAAATTTGCTTATTTATATCAAGCAAATAAAAAGTTATGTGTTGTAACTAAGCTAGATGTGTTCATTTAGGAGTTTGAGCCTTTAAAATGGGCAATTCCTATTTTTTAAGAAAACATAAAACTATTTCATCAATAAAATTATCCAGTGGATTTCAGCTGTTTGGATTTTTAGGTTCAGAAATTATACTGGAAATTTAAATCTATAGATAGTTGGGGAATGAAAAATAAAGCAGGCTGCATATGGTTATTTCCAAATATGTAAATATTTAAATGATTTTTTAATATTTTCATTATATAATGTGACTTTGCATAGACATAGCCAAGGAGTTTTTTCTTCATACACAAACTGTTTATATAGTGTTTACTAAATTCCCTGAATTGAACTGATTTTGCCTTATTCTATCTTTATAAATGTGCAGAAATTATATTAACTACATGTAAATATATTTCCCAGAGTCCCGGAACCTAACTGTAGGAGTTCTTTCATCCAGCAAATATTTATTCTGTGCATGCTATGGCCAAGCACTGGGATATAGTAGTAAGAAAAACAGAGTTTCCTTCTCAAATAGAGTTTGCAGTCTAGTGGAGGAGAGAAGCATCAGTCAGATAATTACAGAAATACATGTAATATTGCAACAATGGTACATGCTGTGATGAAGAGGTTTGTGGCGTTAAGGAAGCTTACATTAGCAGGATCTGACCTTGTCAAGGAGATCAGGGAAGTCTTTTCTAAAAGATCCTTGAATTGATTTGTGAAGAAAATAGAGAGTTCTCGGGAGAAGAAATACAATATGCAAAAGCCCTGGATATGCAGATCTAGTAAAGCTGGGGCAGAGAGAGATCAAGGGTGATCTTTGTTTAACAGGTTGTCGAAGAGCTGTATTTGGACAAGACCATGCAGCCCATTTGAGGAATTTTACTTTTACCCTAAAAGAACCATGAAGCACTGAAGGTTTTAAGTAATGGGATGGCGAATCAGATTCATTTGATAAACATCACTCTGACTTCCAAATGGGAAGTAAAGTGGAGAGAGACCAGAGTAAATATTGGTAGACCAATTAGTTGGCTATGCAATAAAAAAAATGTAATGTTCATTGTAGATACAGAAAAGTGGTTATACTAAGAAAAGAATAACTAAAAGTTTCTATTTTAGATCACGCTAGTGTAACTGCTATCAGACCTGTCTTTCTGAAGTAAGCAAGTATAAAGTTGGACAAAATATATGATGCAACGGTTTTCAGGTATTAAATAGCAGACAGAACTGGAGAGAAGGGAAAGTGGTGAAGCAAGCCTTGTAAAGGATGCAGCTCTCTGAATGGGGACACTTTCTTAGTGAGGGAGGCAGAGCTCAAACAGGGCAGGAGTCACCCTGAACTGAGAGAGAGACTGGAATTTCAGGCTGTTGAAGGGGCTGGAATTTGTAGGACAGGATATCTGAGTAAAGGGAGTTGTGCTAAATTGAATGTACTTAATGTCACTGAACTCTTAGGCGTATTTTACCACAATAAAAAAAAAATACTGTTTCAGAAGGGAAGAAAGAAAGAAAGAAAAAGACCACAATAAAAAAATAATACTGTTTCAGAAGGGAAGAAAGAAAGAAAGAAAGAAAAAGAAAATTGTGCAAAGGTTGGGGAAAGGTCATTAAAGTCTGCACTGGGAGTTCACTCTGAGCCCTGAGATCCAGGCTAAGCTGTATATGAATGGGGAAAGACTCTGCAAGGTCTAACAGAGAGTGACAGCTGTGGGATTGAGAGCCGAATGGTGATATCAAGGTTGTACAATGCCGGGAGACATCTGAGGTCCAGTTCAGCTGGGGAAGTGACACCTAACGATCCTCTCATGCATTTGGTTGAAGCCACATTTTAGGAATGAGGATATTGCCTCACCCAAGGGCTAAAGTCAAAACCAAAAGAAATTCACCTTAACAAAAAAATAAAACCAAGATTGACAGGTTCACAAAAAGCTGCCAGTAATTTGTCTTCCAGAGGAAACCTGAACACCAATTAAAAGAAGCTAACATAATACAGAATTCCTACAGCGTATTATCTAAAATGTCTAACATAGAATAAAAAAAAAAAAAATTCTAGGTTTGCAGGAAAACATGGCCCACAATCAAGAAATAGAATCTGAGATATCTCAGGTATTGGAATTAATAGGCAAAGATGTTAAAAGAGTTATAAATATATTCCAAGACTTAAAGGAAAAGATTGTTACAGTGAGTGAAGGAAAAAGGAATTCTTAACGTAGACATGGAAATGATAAAAAGAGAACCAAATGGAAAAATCTAGCTGAAAAATATAACTTCTGAAATTTAATAAAAAACAAAACAAAACAAAACACCTAAAGGGCATAACAGCAATATGAAGACAGCAAAAGAGTCAGTGTATTTAAAGATCGATAAATACATATTATCTGTTCTGAAGAACACAGAGAAAGAAGTATCAAAAAATATGAAAAACAGAGACTCAGTTACCTGTGGGACAATATGTAGAAGTCTAACATATATGCATTTTGAATTCCAGAGGCAAAGGAGAGATGGGACAGGAAAAAAACTTTAAAGAAAAGTAGCTGAAATTTTCCAAAATTTTTAAGATAATACAAAGAGAACCACTTAAGCATATTATAATATTATATTATAAAACTGCCAAAAACAAAAAATATAACAAAAATGGTATAAGCTTACACCGTAAGATGCTAGAAAAAGAACAATAATTAAACTCAAAGTTTGTAGAACAGGGAAATAAAGACAGCAGATGTCAATGAAGTAAGAAATAAACAGAGAGAAAATTAACAAAGAAAGAAACTGGTTCTTTGTAAAGAGCAGTGAATTGATGAATAACCAATATTGAGAATGAAGGATATATTATAGACATTTGAAGAATAATTTTAAATATTTTGAATAATCAATGCATTTGACAACTTAGATTAAATGAGTAAATTCCTTTAAAAATACAACTAATCAAAACTGACACACAAAAAAAATAGAAAATTCAAATTGCCCTATGTCTATTAATGACATTGTATTTCATCGTGGAAAACATTTTCACAAAGAAATTTCAAGGTTCAGATGGCTTCACTGGTGAATCCTATCAAATATTTGAGAAGGAATTTATATCAACTCTACACATATTCTTTTAGAAAATAGAAAAGAAAGAGTGAACATGTCCCAACTCATTTTATGAGGTCAAATAACCCTAAAACTCAAACCTTAATAAAATTATTTCAAGAAAAATAAATTACAGACCAATGTCTCTCATGAATATAGATGCAAAAAAGAATGAACTGCTGATATCTACAAACCTATCAAGCTCAAAAACATCATGTTGAGTGAAAGAGACAAGACAAAAATATATATTCTATAATCCTTTTCGTAAAGAGTTCAAGAAAAGGCAAAGTGAAATCTAAAGTGGTTTCTTATGGGGTGGGGAAAGAGTTGGAGATTGGCCAGGAAGAGGCATAAGAGTACTTTCTGGGATGCTGGAAATACTCTATATCTTGATTGAAGTGATGATTATAAAAATATATAGGTATAGAGATGACAGATAGATGGATAGATAGATGGTAGAGTTAGAATAAAAAATTCATCAAGTCATACACTTAAGATCTGTGCATTTCTCTGTATGTATATTTGACCTCAGTTTTTTAAAAAAGCTATCTAGAAGACAAAACAATCAGGGATTTATGGCCAATAACATATGGTGAGTGTGCAGACAAACGCAGTTTGATTGAGGAGAGATATTCAGGAAGAAAAATAAAATTCGAGGAAAACTTTTTCCTGCCTTAAAACTTTTTCCTGCTTGAATTTCTCTACCTGGCACTATGTAGAAAAGAGAAGGGATACAGAAAAAAGAAAAAAGAAAAAAGATATGGTCTTAAAGGAGTTTAAAACCAGTAAATGAGTCAGAAACATATAATCCTGATATACACAACTGTAAGACATTTATCCTATAATTGAAATATAACAGCAACCTACAGGAAATGGAATAGGTTGTTGATATCCTGTGCTGTCAAATATACTGTTTTGGAAGCTTTTAGTGAAGTCCATCCACAGTGGATTGCTCTCACTTTTAATCTGCACATACTGCACTTTTTTGGCAAATAAGGACATGCATATGGAGAAATGATTATTGCAAAAGAAGGGAACACTAAAGGAACAAAGGGATGAAAATAGCATGGGAAAGCATTGCTTTATAATTCTACTACACATTGATTGATTGAACCGGTATTTTAAAAGCTCTGTCGCAACTGCGTTATAAAGCCGTCACCGCACAAGATATTGATGAATACTCTAAAATATGCAAATAAGTAAGAGATAATTTTTCACGAAGTTTTGGTTAATGAGAATGACTTGAGTCCCAGAGAGACGGAAAAAGGAGAGAGGTCAGCCTTGGCATTCATTCAGAAGAAAGCCACGTTCCCCCCGTGCTGTGCTTTGGAAGTTGTGATCAGTTACAGGAGTTTTCTGCCAGTGCCCCACTTAGTGTGTGGCAGGGATCCACACACTGCCCGCCAGCTAATTGGAGGAGGACACACAGACTCTAGTTTAAAGAAAATTAACAATTTTATTCCATAAAAATCTACTGATGAGGTGAATTAGCATGAACAAGTTTGCATTCATGACAGGTTGTAGTTTCCTTCAAAAAATAAATAAAACAGGTAGTCAGGGATGACATAACTAGTATCCCATCAATATTGGTAGAGACGTGATAGGGTAATATCATTTATTAGCCATTTTTGTGTATCCTAAGTGAGGTAAAATACAATAGAAATTTTTAAGAATGTAAATTAAGTCAATGAACTTACCTCTATACCCCCAAATATTGTTCTTTTTAAGCTGAAATTGTTTTAGAACGGTAGACCTAGATGCAGAAATTAAGATACACATCTGTATTTCTCTATCATTATAAATAATGCTGTTTAATCTTCCTTCTTTATCTCTTCAAGTTTTTGTTGTGTTAATTTGGAATTTTAGACGTGGATTTTAATCATTAATTTTATAGCCTATGTATTCTTCAGGAATTACTTTGACATTTACGTTGTTTTATGACTGATATGAATGGAACCCCAAGTAGATATGCTCTGCATTGGCACTGGTTATGACACATTTTATAGTTCCATTGCTCAGCACTATTTTTTTAAACTAACTCTTCCCCGTTTTTAAGTTCCTTTGTATGACTTATTCCTCAGTCTCTTACAGTTTTCCTTTGAGAGATCGTTTCTTCCAGAAAAATTTGAGAACAGTATATTTTTATTTGTCCCTTTCCTGTTTGAGAATCTTTCTATTGCTTTTGCATGTAAGTGAAAAATGAACAGGATGTAGAATTCTTTGGTGGTATTTCCTTCCATCAAAATTTGGGGAAGTGTGTTCCAAGCATTTTTGGTTAATTTAGTGCAAGGACAAATCGGATACCAAGGAGAATTTTTTTACTTTTGCAGGAAACATGTTTTAAGTGTTATTCTATTTTTTTCTTGCCTGAATATGTACAGATATGTTTTTCTTTATCTTTTAAATTCAAACATCCCATCAGTTTAAAAAATATATATATGTAGATCTTTTTCATTGGTTTTCTCTAATCCTTAGTAAGTACTTTCAATAGAATTTATTTATTCATCCAACAAACATTTATTGAGTACTTTTTATGTGCAAGCCACCGTTCTAAACTTTAAGGACACAATAATGAAGAGAAGAAACAAAAAATCCTGTCTTCATGAAGCATACATTCCAGCAGGAGAGAAATAAAACTAAACAAGTATTAAAAATTGCTATTTTTGTAAGTCAAAAAATGGGTTAATGTCAGTTATTTCATATGGCTCAACGTATTGAATTTATAGTAGATAAGATGGTGGGAAGGGCTGAGGAGACTATTAAAGCCAGGTAAGGGGTTTGGGGGTACCTGGTAGAAAGGGTGGTTATAATTCTCTCATCATTAATGGATCTCTGTATTCTGATGATGTACCTCAAACCCATAACATGGCCGACAAGCTTTCACCTGCCCTAACTCTGCCTATTTTTTCAGCCTTATCTCAAGTCATTTTCTACTTCTGCTCCAGCCATACCATTCATCTTACTCTCCCCGTGAGTACACCTATTCTTCCTCTCCTAGTCAGATGTCTCCAACTACTTTAAAGGTTAGTCTTCCACTTGCATCTTTTTTTCTATTTCAAATCCTGCTCTGGTCATGCGCCCTAGTTCCACTTAACTCAGTTTCATACACTACCCCCTTGCCTGAGTTGTACATTGCAAATCAGTTGGGAACCTCATTTCCTCCCATTCTGAGATCTGTTCTTACTGGGTGTTGTCCCTCTAGGAATTAACATCATGCCCTAATGGTTCTCAGTCCTGACCGCAGATTTTATTCATTTAGAAGCTTTTTAAGATTATCAGTCTCTGGTCTCATCCTGATGAATTGAGTCAGGATTTCTAGAAGCAGAGTCCCAGTATCAATATTACTTAAAAACTATCCCAGGTGATGATAATTTCCTTAAAGCTTCGAAGAACTTTATAAAATCTTGATGCCCGAGCTTCACCCCCCCCCCCCAGAGATCTGATTTTATCAGTTTTGGGGTCCTGACTGGGCATTGGAATGTTTTAATGTTCCCTAGGTGATTCTTCGGGGCATCCAAGGTGAGAACAACCGGTTTGAGTGTTTTTGTTGTAGACATAACTTATAACAGGATCCAGGAGAACATACAGAAAAAGAAGTTATTGATTTGGCAGTGGATGGGAGAGTGGAGAGACTTGAAATACAGATGGGGAAAGCCATAATAATAACAAGTTAAGTGGAAAGCGCATAGTAAGTCTCAAGTACTTTTCTGAGCATTTTGCATATATTCAGTCATTGATTCCTCACAATAATGTTATTCTGCTGTCCAATTTAGACAAGAAGACTGAGAACAAATATATCAAGTAGCTTGCCCAAGATCACATGTCTAGTAAGTGACAAGAGTCAAGATTTAAACTCAGCCTTGGTCCAGAATTTACTTTCTCAATCACTAGTCTAGACTACCTTGCCTCTAAGTGGCCTGGAATAGCTCCAAGGCAATTTTTACATAACACTAAAAACATTCTTTTTTATTGTTGTTGACATATGTCAGATTAAAATAGAAATAAAACAGCATTTATAATTACCTTTCTTTGTTTGGTTTGTACCCAAGATAATCCAACAACACAGCTGAACTCCATGTTCTGACCTGAAAAGGACTCCGAAAATGTAATCAAGTCCAGAAGTGACACAGTTTAAGACTGTGTTTTCCAAAAGTGTCCTGGAAGACAGTAAAGGGGGCCCATGAGACATTTTCAGTATTTTTAAAATCCTAATGTAAATTGTATAAGTACCTGTTTCATTTTGAGTCAACCCAGGTCAAATTTTCTTTTGGCAGGAGTTTACAATTAAGAATATTAAATCTAGCATCTCCACTAACCTAGAACTCTGATTATCAAATGTGAGCATATTCAATTATCTGAAAATAGAAAAATGACTTAGTTATTATTGGCTGGTTCAGTAGATACAATCTTACACAACACTGAGTACACAGAAAAAATAATAAAAGGTTCATTCACAAAAAGAACTAGACAGCATTGATACATGAATTTCCTGCTAAGGACAGAACACATTAATGACAAAGCTATTCACAGACTCTGCTCTTCTCATTTCTATCCTAGTTATTTATTTATTTTTTCCCATTTAGACATTAGGGATATTACAGGAGAGTTAGCAAAAATGGTCTTTAAAGAACTCCTTAGAATACTTTCATTTATAAAGGACAGAAAATAGAGCTCCATCTTGCTTAACCAAGAAGTAAATGTGATGGCTCAGGCCATCAAGATGTTCAAGGTTGTGTAGCTATGGCTGAGTCTAGGACATACGCACCCACAAGCACTCTTTCTTCCCCTGGATTTGCTATCTCCTGTTTTGGGGTTACTCTCGGGCAGATTTCCTAACATGGTGGGAAAGAGCCCCGCTAGCCACATTCAGCCGACTGCTAGGGAAGAAAAAAGCATACTTCTTTCATGAGAGCTCCAGATTTCAGGAGAACATGGATGGGGTAGGCCTGAGTCATAAACCCACTTTCAGAGCCTGGGAGTAGAAGCAGCCCTACTTGATTCAAGGAGAGACATTTTCCCAAAAAGATGCTAGGTTGGCCAACAGGATATGTCTATTAACAGGGAAACTATTGTTTACTACATGATCTTAAAAGACCTTCAATATCAAGGTTGATCTAACTCTTTTCATTTAACATTATATTCTGTGAAAGTTTTCCTGTTGATCAGAATGATATAGAAGCTCAAGTGGAAGGAAATTATATAGTTGAATCATAAAGGTTTATACTTCTTGAGAAATATTACTTCAGTTAATTCTAAGTACATTTTTTCCAGTCTTTAATTTTAGGAAATGTATTATAGTCTTTAAAAAAAAACCTTGAAGTTTGACAAACTGCTTTTGCATTTCATATTATGATCTGGGCATTTATTCCTCTCTGTAAAATAAAGAATAAACTTTGAGATTCAACTTTGGTCTGTATTGATCACTCTGAACTCATTATCCTATGAAGATTCAAACTACTGCTTCAGCAACCAGGATATTCAAGACAATCATTTTCATCCGGGGTTAGGACAAGGTGGGTTAAATCTCATTTAATATCCTAGTAACATTTTCAAAGCAAAGACCAGGAACCATGTTGGATTTCATGTTTCAGTAAGCCAAATTTAAAAAATAGAGATTTAAACCTCACAATGAGAATTTCTCAATGCTTCTCATTCTTCTGATTTTCTTGAAAATGCACCTCCCCTGTTTGCACGGTGTCTTTAACCTTCAAACTGTCCTTTCTCCAACAGCCCTACTCCTTTAGAAGATACATGTTTACTTAGAGAAATCTAATTTGTGTTTTGTTAATGTGTGCTGTCTCTACTTGCTATATTACATTAAACGAGAAATAGAGTTACCAAAAATCATCTCACTTGAAATCATTCATAAGCTATCAACAAGGGAATCCATATACCAATTTCCTTTTTGCTTTATAACCATCTCCAGCACTAACTTGACCTTTACCTAAACAGGACTATAATTGCAGTTAAGATTATATAATTTACAATAACAACAAAAATTACTTTGTAGGAACTGCTACTGGGCACGAATGTCTCACAGCCCTTAAAAGTATCATTCATCTTGAGAAGAAAATTATTCTTATCCACATCGACATTTTTAACATAAACTGTAGTACTCTCCATTGGCACCTTTTTACGTACCCATTAATCTCAATAGGAAAGCCTCAGTCTCACCCACCTAGTCTCTGAAGTTTGGATGTCACTACTGTGTACAATAAAAATTGTATATTCATGAACTCCATTTGTTTTATGTCCTTCTCTCTGTCAAAGCCTCCCAAGCAGCATATGCTTTGCTCTGTGGAGAATAAAATCAAATTTGTCTGTCTTGTCATATTGTCATCAAAGTGATAGTATCACAATTAGATTAACATTTTGTGAAAGAGCTGAAGGGAGGGAAATGTAATAGGAACACATTATAATAAAATCCACTTAACCCTTTCAGTCACAAAATCCTTTTTTCTCTAGCACCTGGAGGCAAAGAAGGCAATCAGACTCTAAAATAAGTGACACTGTCAAATTATTATGATCTATGTTGGAATCAAATAGGTCAGTTACTAGGCCTGCGAGGTACATTTTCATTTGCAAGGACCATTAAGATTTCGTGACAACAACAATCTTAAGAAGTAAGACACTTCCTGGGGTTCTTCAAACTAATCAGTTTGGGATTAAGTCAGCAAGAATTGGTCAGAGTGGTTGGTGACACTATTTGACCCTTAATATATTCTCACTCATTGAAGTCTTAGGTTCCAACTCAAGGAAAATGTCATATCCTGTATTGGCTTTTTCCTAGGAAGTTTATTGAATTAAAATTCCTGTGGACAGCATAGAAATTTTATTTCCATTATTCTGATAGCTTAAAAAGACTCTGAGGTTCAAACAGCAATTTTTGTGAGCCGGAAGTGAGGCAGGAACAAGAATATATGGTTGAAATTGGATAACAATTCTAGTGTCAGTTATTCTTCAGACAAGTTTCTTCTCTTTCCCATTGTGTGGAGAACAATAGAACTCACATGTGTAAGAAAGGCAGTTCAGATGGAACCTACAGCTAGTCTTTTCCTTTGCAGGAAAAAGAGTGAGCTATCTTCACACCAGGCTGCCTTCACTAAAGGCTTCCTGGAGGGGCAGGAAAAGTCATCATCCCACTGCCCGCAATGGTGTTGGGTGAGAGTTTTCGAGTCCCTGGGGCTGCCATGGTCCTCATGACCTGCACTGATGTTGGAGCATGGTGACTTCTTTGTGACCTTTTTCCAGGGAGGAGGCATATTTAGAGGGTTAAGAGTCACAGGTTTTGGAGTATAGTCATATCCCAGCCAGCCTCTGACATAACCTTTCCTCATCCTTGAGCCATCTCTTGCCTGCAACTTTTTTTTTTTTTTAATTGGGGCATAGTTGCTTTACAATGTTGTGTTAGTTTCTGCTTTACAGTGAAGTGAATCAGCTATACGTATACATATATCCCCTCTTTTTTGGATTTCCTTCCCATTTAGGTCACCACAGAGCATTGAGTAGAGTTCCCTGTGCTATGCAGCAGGTTTTCATTAGTTATCTATTTTATACATAGTAGTATATATATGTCAATCCCAATCTCTCAATTCATCCCACCCCCCCCTTCCCCCCCCCCCCCCCGGTGTCCACAGTCTTTAAAAAGTAATCTAGCACTAAATCATGTACTATGCGGTATTGTTCTCTCATTAATTTATATCAGTCAATCTTGCCTACCTCTCCAGCATCATTTCCTACAATTTCCCAGACAACCCTACAGGTCACACTATTTCCCTTATCTTGACAGTTTCCTCTTTCACACACCTCTTATCCCTTCACACACGCCTCTTCTTAGAATGCCCTCACATTCACTTGTCTTCAAGACAGCTCAAGTGTCACATCCTAAAGGAAATGTTGTATAAAACCCACATTTGGACCTTCATGGCCCCTGTCATAATTTCCCCATAAAATTGTAATGATGACCCGTATTTCCTCAGACTTTAAGAAATCCAAAACAATAATTTACATCTATTTCTTTATCTCTAACATACAGGTCATTACCCAGCTCATAGAAAGTACTCATCAAACCAAAAGAAAGAAAGAATGAGTTCATGAAGAGCATCAAAACATTTATGAAAGACAGTGACGGTCCCTAGCATGACAGATATTCACAGAGGAAAAGTCATGTGCGATGGAAATTTGTTTCATGTTTGGAATGGAGTTGTTTACTTATATTGGAAGACTACATGGTGTACCTTGACTTGAGCAACACATGTGACAAGAACTCTTATCATTTTATTCCTGTGAGAAGAAGGAGATGGAGTGAGGCCTGGTCCAATCAAATGGATTTGTCACTGGCAAAACAAGTAAACTCGAGTAATTTTGATTATTGTTTCCGAGAAGCAATTGGGCCAAGCCAATAGTAGCACGTGTAGTGGTGTGTGGAGTTTGGTCTTGGTTTTGAGTTTGTCATTATCTTAAATCAATGTATTGAATAATAGTAATAATAATATTTTAAATGTTGAGAGTTTACTGTAAACTTTTCATGCATTAATTCACTCAAGACTCAGAAGAACCCTTTGGATTAGATATTATTATAATCCCCATTTTATAGATAAGGAAACTGGGTCACAGTATGCCTAATGATATGCTGATCATATCTTGAGATGACATAAAGCTGAAATAAGGAGTTATCTATTGGATCATAAAAGCAGGCTTTCAACAGAGCTCAGTAGACTGGAATAATGGATGAAAAATTCAATTACTATGGTATGGGGAGTCTTTGACAGAAGTTTGTTTGTGAAAAAAAAGGGCTTTTATTAAAGGTTTACAAAAGATTCCAAATAATGGTGGTATTAGGGAAAATTTCATAAGTTCATTTAGGCTCTTATTAAGTCCCCTGCCAATAAGAGTTAGGTAAATTTCCAATATCACTCCTTCTTGGAGATGGAACTCAATAATTTGACACCAGATGCATCAGACATTTCTGCACAAGGAATTACTGAAGCCAATCCAAGTGCTATTACAACATTTCATTACCATATTCCAGGATAACCTGCCAATTTCACCTCTTGTCCTTCAACTTTGTCATTTATCATCCTTAATGATGCCGTTTCCCAGTCTTGGAAGGAGCAGCTGTTAGGTATCTATAGGATCCCCTCCTCAGTTAATTCTTCTCAGGTGGTATCTCCTCACTCAGTGTGTTAGGTAACGAAGGCAATTTACAGATATCTGAGTTCAATACCACTTTAGCATCATCATTTAAATCATTTAGACAGGAGTATTTGGAACCTTCAGGCACATTTTGCACGGAAATTTGTAGCAATTCTCTACTTCATTTTTCCTGAGTAGAAATGTCTACAAAATAAGCAATTTATAATAAATTGCACACCTGTTATCCCAGTCATTTCTTAGAATATGATCATTTTTACACATCCCTCCACACCTTCACATCTAATGAGGCCTCCAGAAACCTTATGACAACACAGAAGTAAACTTATACCTCACAACTAATTTTAGGCATTAGGAAGATCTGAAAGTAGTGGTCTCAAGGTGTTCTCAAGGGTAGTGGTAAAACAGCCAAAACATGGAACATGGTTCTCTTAGAACCACTCTTCAAATCTATTTGGAGGAATAGAACAAAATGATAAATTGTTGCTTTGGTTTTCAAATGATTTAGTATTTATAAAATATGTCTATAATTTCTTTTAAATGCAATTTATTGTTATATTTCTGATAAAAAGGTTAACTAAGTCTTTAAATGATTTTAGAAATAATACTCTATGTTTTAAAAACTCTTTCCAATTCTGTGGCCTATAGCAAAATTGCTTCACTAAGAACTAAATGAAACATCCATCTAAATGGATGATATTGTCCGCATTTCACCCACCCCCCCAAATTTATCAAAGGGGATTCTAATATCTGTTGTAAGCCACAGCACCCTATATCAATTATAATATCTAAATAATGCTTATTTTAGATATAATAGCTATAACATCTAAAGGATATATGTATTTATACAGATATATATTTATAGATATAAATACACCCATAGGATTATTTGTTTCTTCTCATAATTTTCTTCATAAGTTGTGATTTTCAAGGAGTTTATCCATTTCATCTAAGCTGACTAATTTATGGGCATAAAATTACTCATACTACTCCAATATTAAAATTTTACATCTGTACAGACAGTACTTCTAAAATGGCTCTGTGAGGACTTTGGCCAACTTTTTCTCAGTCAAGTAACTATTTAACTGGTGAAAATTACTTTTAAAAAATGTTTAAAATGTCTGGAAATTGATCTAAGAACATGTAGTAAACAGAGAAATATTATTCAGGAAAATCTCCTATATCTCAGTAAGAACAAGAGTCTAGTGCTTTTGAGCCCTGAGCTGCTCCTAACCTCCCTTCCCCAAGCTCTATCTTATGGAAACCTTCTTCATCATTCAGCCTGTGGCTTTGGTTTTACCCTGAGAGGAGCAGGGCACCAGTGTTTCTCATCTCTCCCTCCTGCCTCCCAGCTCTGTGTTGTAGAAGTCCTATTCTGGGTAGGCATAGCCCAGAGAACTGGGCTCCCTTTCCTCACCTAGCTCAGAGCAGAATCTCTATGCTAGTTTCAGCATGCCAATCAGTTATTGGGGCCTGATGTCCCCCTGCCCCATATCCCCCACCACAGCATGCTTGTAGGCCAGAGAGTCTGTGCTGGGAGGGCAAGCCTAGAAGATCAGAAGCTAGTATTCCCCTCTCCAGTGTCTGTAGAGGTGTCACTCCAGGAGAATTAGGCTACTGTCCCCTCCTAGCTGTGGTGCAATGACCCTGAGGTCCTGCCCAGGGAGGAGACATAGACTATAAAGATGACAAGCTCCAGAGCTCCACCTGAGAGAACTAACTAGGGGCATTTGTCTAGGGGCAATTGTTGTCAAAGACAATGGAGAATGTGGTGAAGAGCGATTAAGAGGAGTCTTCTAGCTCTGTGAAACAAGAAAAATCACAGTGCAGCCAGAAATGGACGAGAAATAGCCAAGAAGAGCTCTCTTGGGATCACAGTTAACTCTGGTCAGGAAGCCTATGTGCATATGCTAGGCTGCACCCTTATAGGACAAATCATTGAAGGACATGAGCAGACTTGAAAGTACTTTCCAAGCCACACACAGATCTGCAAAGGGTAGAAGCCTAACTGGATCAAGGGACTTCAGTGCAACCACTGACCAACTGCTGGATAAACAAGGAGCTACTTAACCTCAGAGGCAACAATAGGCTATTCTGACCCAGGGACATTAGAAATTCAGGCTTAAAAATAAATCGCACTCATTCGTGGTAGCCTGGAAGATTGGATGCATGCTCAAGGCTGTACTCTCTCAGAAATGACCAGAGAGAGCACCTCTGAGCTATTAGCTTCTGGATGAACAAAAGGCATAGTCAATGAACTCCCTGAACTATGACAGCAGTGTCCATGACACATGCATTCAATGGTAAAGAGTGAAAATATAACCGGCTGAGGGAGCCTAAGCATAAACTTTGACCAATAAATGACTTATGTTGACCTGAGGTGACCTCTAGATAGTTAAAGATTAAGTAAGGAGGAAAAGTCTGAGTAAGGACATCATAGGCTGAACACTGTAGGGAAAATAGACACTGTAGGGAAAATAACCAGCCCCAGAAGGACAGGATCAGTATCTGAAGTTGTTACATACATTAAATAAAGTGTTCAGTTTCAGCAAAAAAAAAAAAAGTGAGACATAAAAAGAATCAGGAAAGTGTGATTCATATCAACATTGGTTTATTGATAGTAACAAATGTACTTACTAAAGTCTGGTGTTAATAGAGAGGAAACAGAGTGTAGGAACTCACTGTCTTTACAATTTCTCTGTAAATCTTAAAATGTTCTAAAGTAAAGGTAACTAAAAACAAAACAAAACAAATGGAATTATAAAGTTGAACAGTACAATAAGCGAAATGAAAAATTCACTAGAGGGGTTCAACAGTAGATTTGAGTTGGTAGAAGAATCAATGAACTTGTAGGTCAATAGAGATTATACAGTCTGAAAAACAGAAACAAAAAAGAATGAAGAGAAATGAACAGACCCTCACAGAATTATAGTACACCATTAAGTGTACAAACACATACACAAAGAAGTACCAGAAGAGAAAGAAAAGGAGACATAAAAAATTTTAGAAAAATAATGCTTGGCAAGCCTCTTAGATAGCCTCATCCACCAGAGGGCAGACAGCAGAAGCAAGAAGAACTACAATCCTGCAGCCTGTGGAACGAAAACCACATTCACAGAAAGATAGACAAAATGAAATGGTGGAAGACTATGTACCAGATGAAGGAACAAGATAAAACCCCAGAAAAACAATTAAATGAAGTGGAGATAGACAACCTTCCAGAAAAAGAATTCAGAATAATGATAGTGAAGATGATCCAGGACCTCAGAAAAAGAATGGAGGCAAAGATTGAGAAGATGCAAGAAATGTTTAATAAAGAACTAGAAGAATTAAACAACAGACACATAGAAGAATTACAGAACAAACAAACAAAGATGAACAATACAGTAACTAAAATGAAAAATACACTAGAAGGAATCAATAGCAAAATAACTGAGGCAGAAGAATGGATAAGTGAACCTGGAAGACAGAATGGTGGAATTCACTGCTACGGAAAATATGAACAGACCCGTCACAAGCACTGAAATTGAAACTGTGATTAAATTCTTCCAACAAACAAAAGTCCAGGACCAGATGGCTTCACAGGTGAATTCTATCAAACATTTAGAGAAGAGCTAACACCCATCCTTCTCAAACTCTTCCAAAAAATTGCAGAGGAAGGAACACTCCCAAACTCATTCTATGAGGTCACCATCATACTGATAACACAACCAGACAAAGATACTACAAAAAAAAAAAAAATTACAGACCAATATCACTGATGAATATAGATGCAAAAATCCTCAACAAAATACTAGCAAACAGAATCCAAAAACACATTAAAAGGATCATACACCATGATCAAGTGGGATTTATCCCAGGGATGCAAGGATTCTTCAATATATGCAAATCAATCAATGTGATACACCATATTAACAAACTGAAGAATAAAAACCATATGATCATCTCAATAGATGCAGAAAAAGCGTTTGACAAAATTCAACACCCATTTATGATAAAAACTCTCCAGAAAGTGGGCATACAGGGAACCTACCTCAACATAATAAAGGCCATATACGACAAACCCACAGCAAACATCATTCTCAATGGTGAAAAACTGAAAGCATTTCCTCTAAGATCAGGAACAAGACAAGGATGTCCACTCTCACCACTGTTTTTCAACATAGTTTTGGAAGTCCTAGCCATGGCAATCAGAGAAGAAAAAGAAATAAAAGGAATACAAATTGGAAAAGAAGAAGTAAAACTGTCACAGTTTGCAGATGACATGATACTATCCATAGAGAATCCTAAAGATGCCACCAGAAAACTACTAGAGCTAATCAATGAATTTGGTAAAGTTGCAGGATACAAAATTAATGCACAGAAATCTCTTGCATTCCTATACACTAACAACAAAAGATCAGAAACAATCCCATTTACCATTGCAACAAAAACAATAAAATACCTAGGAATAAACCTACCTAAGGAGGTAAAAGACCTGTACTCAGAAAACTATAAGACACTGATGAAAGAAATCAAAGATGACACAGACAGATGGAGAGATATACCATGTTCTTGGATTGGAAGAATCAATATTGTGAACATGACTATTCTACCCAAAGGAATCTACAGATTCAATGCCATCCCTATCAAATTACCAATGGCATTTTTTTACAGAACTAGAACAAAAAATCTTAAAATTTGTATGGAGACACAAAAGACCCCAAATAGACAAAGCAATCGAGGGAAAAAACGGAGCTGGAGGAATCAGACTCCCTGACTTCAGACTATACTACAAAGCTACAGTAATCAAGACAGTATGGTACTGGCACAAAAACAGAAATATAGATCACTAGGGCAGGATAGAAAGCCCAGAGATAAACCCACGTACCTATGGTCAACTAATCTTGACAAAGGAGGCAAGGATATACAATGGAGAAAAGACAGTCTCTTCAATAAGTGGTGCTGGGAAAACTGGACAGCTACATGTAAAAGAATGATATTAGAACACTCCTTAACACCATATACAAAAATAAACTCAAAATGGATTAAAGACCTAAATGTAAGACCAGACACTATAAAACTCTTAGAGGAAAACATAGGAAGAACACTCTTTGACATAAATCACAGCAAGATCTTTTTTGACCCACCTCCTAGAGTAATGGAAGTAAAAACAAAAATAAACAAATGGGACCTAATGAAACTTAAAAGCTTTTGCACAGCAAAGGAAACTATAAACAAGCTGAAAAGACAACCCTTGGAATGGGAGAAAATATTTGCAAATGAATCAACGGACAAAGGATTAATCTCCAAAATATATAAACAGCTCGTGCAGCTCAATATTAAAAAAACAAACAACCCAATTAAAAAATGGGCAGAAGACCTAAATAGACATTTCTTCAAAGAAGACATACAGATGGCCAAGAGGCACATGAAAAGCTGCTCAACATCACTATTAGAGGAATGCAAACCAAAACTATGAGGTATCACCTCACACTGGTTAGAATGGGCATCATCAGAAAATCTGCAAACAACAAATGTTGGAGAGGGTGTGGAGAAAAGGGAACCTTCTTGCTCTGCTGGTGGGAATGTAAATTGATACAGCCACTATGGAGAACTTTATGGGGGTTCCTTAAAAAACTAAAACTATAATTACCATATGACCCAGCAATCCCATTCCTGGGCATATACCCAGAGAAAACCATAATTCAAAAAGACACATGCAAAAAAACAAAACAAAACAAAAAAAAGACACATGCACCCCAATGTTCATTGCAGCACTATTTACAATAGCCAGGTCATGGAAGCAACCTAAATGCCCACTGACAGACGAATAGATAAAGAATGTGGTACATATATACAATGGAATATTACTCAGCCATAAAAAGGAATGAAATTGGGTCATTTGTAGAGATGTGGATGGACCTAGAGACTGTCATACAGAGTAAAGTAAGTCAGAGGGAGAAAAACAAATATATGTGGAACCTAGAAAAATGGTACAGATGAACCAGTTTGCAAGGCAAAAATAGAGACACAGATGTAGAGAACAAACATATGGACACCAAGGGGTAAAGCGGGGGGTGGTGGTGTTGGTGGTGGTGGGATGAACTGGGAGATTGGGATTGATATATATATACACTAATATGTATAAAATATATAACTAATAAGAACATGCTGTATAAAAAAATTAAATTAAAAAAAATGAAGGCTTATTTTCATCATCATCCTGTAATGAGTCATTCAGCAATAAATTTTATAAGGAACAGGTTCTTTTTGAATCATACACAGGCACCCCAATGAATGTCTAACCTTTCTTTTTTGTTATATGTGCATGGCTGGAGAAACAGAAGCCCGTGAAACTAATAAAGCTCCTGCCCATCGTCTCTGCTTCTAAGCTGCAGAGGAAACTGTAACTTCAGTTCTCATCTTTCTAAGCATCCTCAGAAACTATTTGTTGACCAGTTCCTAAAGTGAGGGTCTGGATATAAACAAGTCCTACCATCTAAAATCTTGGCTGCTGCAGAGTTTAGGGGAACATTTCATACAACATCTGCACCCGCCTCATAGCAGAGGTAAATAGAGTCTGCATAGTGAACCGATGCTACTGCTTGTCGGATAGGCTGTCCTGATCACCCTCCTCAAGGTCCCTCTTACAGGAAAAAGAAAAAAAAAAGAAAAATAATGCTTGAAAGCCTCCTGAATTTGATAAAAACAAGCAAACAAACAAACAAACTAATCTACATGTTCAACAAGCTTAACAAGCTCCAGCAAAGATGAACTCAAGGAAATACACACATAGATACCTCATAGCCAAATTGTTGAAAACTAAAAACAAAGAGAAAATCTTAAAAGCAACAAAGGAAAAGTGGTTCATGGCATACAAGGAAACGGCAATAAGATTAACAGCTGACTTCTTGTCAGAAACAATAGGAGCCAAAAGGAAGTGAGACAACATATTCAAAATGTTGAAAACAAACAAACGAATAAAACCCTGCCAACCAATAATCCTATGTCCAGCAAATATTTTTCAAAGGTGAAATAAAGACATTCCCAGAAAACAAAAAAATAAGAGAATTTGTTGTTAGCAGACCTGCCCTAAAAGAAATACATGATGAAGGAAGTTCTTCCGGCTTCAAGGAAGTGACATCAGACAGTAATTCAAATCCACGTGAAAAAAACAGTGTTGATAAGGATAACTATATAGGTGATGATAAGTATAAATGCTTATTTATTTTTCTTTCTTCATTTATTATACATATATATTTGTGATCTTCTTTATTCTCCTAGCATCTCTAAACATATAAAATTATATAAAGTAATAATTATAACTATTCTTGGGTTTGTAACATATATGGCACATATATGCAATGTGTGTAACATATATGTTAATATATTAATAAAGTATATATTACACTCACATATCTATGCAATATGTTTAAATATATCTTAAAAAGGAGGAAGGACAGGGAGCTATATGGAAATAATGTTTCTAGATCTTACTGGAGTTAAGTTAACATAAATCTGAAGTAAATTTTGTTATGATATTTTCTAATTTGTATATTTTGTATATTGTAAATTCTAGAGGGGTCACTAAACAATAACTTAAAAAAATTATGTCTGTGGAATATTTTAGTGATATCCCCTCTTTCATTCCCAATAGTGAATGAAGACTCTTTCCTCGAAGAATTTAACTGGAGGATTGTTATTCTTTTAAGATAACCAATTTTGCTCTGTTGATTTTCTTTTTGTCCTGTTTCATTGATTTGCATTCTTATCTTTATTGTTTTCTTTCTTCTACTTACTTTGGGTTTAAATTGAATTTTTCTGTAGCTTCTTAAGGTGGCAGCTTAGATAGTTAATTTTATGACTTTTATCTAATATAAGCATTTTAATGTGATAAACCTCTTCTAAGCATTTCTTAAGTTGTTCCCATAAATTTTGAGATGTTGTGTTATCATTTGGTAAAACATTTTCTAAATTTTCTTTATTTTTTTTCTTTGACCTGTTGGTTATTTAGAAGCATGTGTTAGTTAATTCCAGATTTTGGAGAATTTTTATTATTAAAGCTTAATTAGTATAGTTGAACACATAATTGATATAATTTAATTGAAACTTATTTCATGGCCCAGTGTACAATTTCTCTTGATGAATATCATATGAGCTCTTGAAAAGAAATGTATCCTGCAGTGCTTAGTTACAGTGTATTATAAATGTCACTTAGATCAAATAGATTAAGAATATTGTTCAAATGTTTATATATTTACTGAGATGTGGTTTATTTGTTCTATCACTTACTGAAAAGAGGGTGTAAAAATCTTCAATTATGATGTACCTTTTATTATTTTTCCCTTTAGTTCTGTCAGCTTTGCTTTAAGTATTTTAAAGCTCTGTTATTAGATTCATACACATTTAAGTTTATGATGTTTTCTTGATCAATTGATTCTTTTATTATTATGAAATGACCTTCTTCTCTGTCAAGTCCTTTTCTTGAAATGTACTTTGTCTAATAATAATATAGCCACTCAAATTTCTTGTGATTAGTTTGGTGTGGTATAGCTTTTTCTATCCTTTTCTTTTTCAATCTGTTTGTGTCTCAATATTTGAAGTGTAGATGTTTTAAGTAGTATATAGTTGTATCTTTTTTTATTAAGTCTGATAATTTCTGTCTTTGAATTGGAATGTTTACGTCATTCATATTTAATGTATAATCGATATAATTTGATTTAAACTTATCATCTTGCCATTGCTTTTTACTCATCCACTCTGTTATTTCTTCCTTTTTTCCTCCTTTTTGAGTTCTCTTAGGTTAAGCAAATAATATTTTAGTATTACACTCTATCTACTGCATTGGCTTTTACTTGCACCTCTTTGTGTGTGTAGTTTATTTTTTTAGTGACTTCTCTAAAGATTCCAGTTTGCATTCTTAATCATAATTTACCTAGAATTAACATTACCCACTTGATATATAATGTAAGAATCTTATAACTATATTTTTATTTAGATTCCTTCTCATCCTTTGTATAATTGTATTATATATTTTACCTGTACATGTTTTAAACCTTACGCTACATTGTTGCTATTTTGTTTTAAACAGCAAACTTACTTTTTTTCTTTTTTTCAATTTTTATTATTTATTTTTTTTGGCTTTGTTGCATCTTCGTTGCTGTGCGCAGGCTTTCTCTAGTTGCAGCAAACAGGGGCTACTCTTCGTTGCAGTGCGCAGGCTTCTCATTGCAGTGGCTTCTCTTGTTGAGGAGCAGGGGCTCTAGGCCCGCAGGCTTCAGTAGTTGTGGCACACTGGCTCAGTAGTTGAGGCACGTGGGCCCTAGGCATGGGCTTCAGTAGTTGCGGGGCGTGGGCTCAGTAGTTGTGGCTCACGGGCTCTAGAGCACAGGCTCAGTAGCTGTGGCACACGGGTTTAGTTGCTCCACGGCATGTGTGATCTTCCTGGACCAGGGATCAAACCTGTGTCCCCTGCATTGGCAGGCAGATTCTTAACCACTGCACCACCAGGGAAGTCCCAGATTCACTCTTTAAATGACCAGAAACCTTAACATAGGAATATTCCTGAGTTCCCAAGGCCAAATGCAATGGATCCTAGTATGTGCTGGATAAACTCTTATTAAATAACAGAATGAATGACTGTGTGAATGTATGAATTGCCAAGCATCACATTCACCATGTTTTAATGCCTCTAAAATGCTATGAATTGTAAGATGTACCATTATTTTATGGACCACTGACAAAGAAAAAACAGTTAATTAAACTATATATGCCACAGTCAGATGCATTCTGATTTCACAGGTATTAAAAGATGACCAAATATATGTCTTAGATTCTATGAAATAGAGAGTTAATCAGTGACAGATCAAGATCTCCTGATTCCTAGTCCAGTGCATTTTTTTTTTATTATACCACACCATCTCATTCATTCAATAAAAACATTTTTTATTCTCAAAGATACCTTCATCTTCAAAAAACCATTCCCTTAAGTTATGTAGGCAAAGATTTTTCCTATTCAAATGAAAATACTCATAAACTTTAAATTCTGACTAGGTCACATCTAGAGATTTATTTTTTTCTTCAAATAATTTCCAGACCAAAACAAACAAATGACAACAACAACAGAAAACAGAAATGAAAATCAAAAAACCTTCTGGATATGGAACACATAATAGGCAATTTTAAAAAAAAAGAAAAGATACAGTCTGTATGTAGATGATGAGAAGCAGATCAAGGGAAATTAGGAAACTATTAGAAAAATATTCTGCCAACTTAATTTTTGTCCTGGTTGTTCTTGGTTACTGTAAGTTTTGTTTACCAGGCCCTGGGGGTGGGGGGAATTTTTTTGATGAAAGTTATTTAGTAGCCTAGAGAAACTGGTCCTGAAATTAAAATTCCTCCTTTTCTTGACTTTGATTATTATGAGCCAGCCATTTTCTTAACTAAAGTATAAGCCAAAAATATATCCACAGCTTTATGGATGCATGAAGGAGAGTTTACAACTGCAATGATTACAAAAGGCAGCAGAACAACAGGAAAATACTGCTGAAGGGATGACTAGAGAAATTAAAGTAATAAAAAAATTTTGAGAGGAAAAATTCTATAGGCAAATAATCAAATCAAATTGTATTTATTCATTCAATCTGAAATCAACTTGTAGGACAGATCCAAAAGTGTCAGGCACAACACTCATCACTAGACAATCAAATGTCCCTCAAATGTGATTTAAGGCATGGTCATTGCCTGAGAAGCCCATTCCAGTAGGGGAGCCAGACGTGTAGACAAAAACACTTGTTCTGGGACACATGTTCCCAGAACACAAGAGGGATGGGCAAGAATAGACATTGCCCCTCACGTGTTATTGAAACAGAGAGGAAACAATTAATTCTGCATCTGTAGGAACTGGTGTGAAGATTGATAAATTTGGGTAAGGCTATATTCCAGGTGACTCTTGGAGGATGACTAAGCATTGGTTAAATGGACAAGTAGGGGAGTGCGAATCTGGTTTTCAGGTCAAAGTTTGCAAATAAAAATATGGAAAACAGAGCGTCTGCATCTTGATGCATTCTTGACAACTTTTCTTCGTTTTTACTCTCTTGCTATTTGTGGTATTCCTTCCTCTTAGAAAATGTTAAAGTGCTTTGGAAATAGCTCTTTACACTATGTTTGCTTGGTGTTCAGGGCATAAATATTTGTCTGTGCTCCTTCTGGGTCCTTGGACTCACTGACCTTCTTATAAAACAAGATTGCCATCTTGTTTTATAAGAAGAGTATCTAATGCCATCACATGGCTTCTCTAGCATCTTGTTTCTGCTATGAACCACTAACTCGATCTGCATGTGAAATGTTCAAGGACATGCTGATGACACAGTGGTGTCTAGAAGCCAGATAGACAGCTTCAGGCCAGAGAGCTGCTGTAGGAAACCGTCCACATCTACCTCAATTAGAACTGACAACCAGCCTGTATTCATAACACAAGATTCTTCAGTGTGGAACATCAGAACCCAGCTAGAAAAGGCAACAACACAAACTGAATTTTTCTGTTTCGTTGTTTTGCTTCGGGGCACCTCCTTTGTTGTCCTTTGTATAAATGTCTCTTTATTTTAAAGGAAAATATTTCTGATGTTCAAACGATTGATCAAAAGTGGTTATTCTGTTGTAATGTCCGAAGTGACCTGAATGTAGCCCATGGTTAGTGTCTGTGCTGTAGAAATAGAGAGGTCAAAGACTTCTGAAGTATAAGTTACCCTCCCACTGACTTGGTATATAGCTTTTGCTGTATAGAATTTACATTGTGGAAAAAAAGTTGGCTATTATAAACAAGTAGGACACTCTTGTAAATTCTTATCTCTTAGTTTATTCTAATGATTGGTTGTTTTATCTTGGTACCATGACTTTTGACAGCTCTATGACTAGTAGTCTCCAAAGCAGGGTGCCTATATCCAGAGGGTTGTTGAAAGTCCTGTAGGAAGAGTGAACAATAATAATACAACTTGTATTTATATTTATTTTCTGTCTAAATTGTAAAAAGAGAAATGAAGCTTTATTGATCTTTAACATAGGGGTGGAGGCTGCCTACACCCTTGGTCCTCATGTGACATATAGAACCTAATACATCCTGAAAGAAGACTGTAAGAGCTATAAAGTGGATTTGACAGTATATCCCTTACATCTTTACTTTGCAGCTGTAATATATTGCTGTTTACATGCTATAGGATGTTATCAATGTGCTTCATTTTATAAAAATGAGTCTTTTTAATAACTTAAAAAAAATTTAAACATATAATACCTGTATATTGTACAAAATCCAAAACACATGAGAGCATAAAGTATGAAAAGTCATCCAACCACTCTTACTTCTAATCATCATGACTCATCTTGGATAGGATCAGAGGTACCAGGTTCTCATGAATCCTTCCCGAGACACATCGTGCATATACAGCCAGCTAGCATACTTCCATGTTCCCTTTCCTATACCCTCTCTTTTACAATATTAATAGTGGTAACCCATACACGTTTTGCCCCTTAGAGTTTTTCACTTGCTATATCATGGAAATACTTCCATATCAGTCCATAAAGAGTTTTCATGTTCTTTTTATGGCTGCACAATATTCCTTTTTATAGATATACCATGATTGATGTACCAGTCCCCAAGTGATAGATATTTACACTATTTCCAGTCCTTTGCTGTGGCAAACAATGCTACATTGGATAACCTTTCTTGTGTGTCACTTTAAACACATGCTTGGATGGCTGTCAGATAAATTTTTAAGAGGTTGAATATCTGAATCAAAAAGTGTGTGCATTTGTAATTTTGAAAGATACTGCCAAATTAACTTCATAAATGTTGCACTAATTTACACTCCCACCAGCAATGTATGAGAGTGTCTGTTTCCCCACAGTCCTGCCAACAGTAAATACTTTTGCTTAATTGGAGCTTGGGATTGAAAAATGAGTATCATGATCCAGTAAGGTGAGCCAAGAATAAACATCTCCCATTTGGATCTAACTTTCCTTGTAAAATACTTCTTTCCAAGCAATGGCATTCCTTAAAACTCTGTGCTAAAATTAAGACTTTAAAACCAGATCTTCAAATCACTGTATTACAAAGCATTAACTGAAAATTTTCAGAACTAATGAAGCATGTTCCACCACAGTTTGTATTACATGGTGCTTTTCATATCATCAATAAATAAAATAAAACTATTTTTAATATTATTGACTTTATATTTATCTTAACCCTTCTAAAATTCTATTTTTTGCAGGTTATATATGCACACACGTATATATGTGTGTATATTTGTAATAAACATACTATTAGTATATCATAATATTGTGTAATTTTTGAGTAAAAACTTTTGTATCAGAGGGTTGCCCAATACATTATTGCTGATGGGACCTGAGACAAAAACATTTTAAAGACCACTGACTGGTCCATATAATCAAGTACTCATAAAATAAATAAAATTTAAAATTAACAAGCATTTAAAACATGTAACATTTTCCTGTTTAACCTCTTTCCTCTGGCAACACAATTCTGGCTGGGAATCTGAGCACCAGTCTATTACTTATGATCTGTAAGGCCCCATCCAGAGTGCACTTTAAGTATCGGTAGATTTCCAGAAGAAAAATATTTTTTCTCTCCTCAGAGAGGATTATAATGAAAAGTCTACAGTCTTCACTCTGCCCTAAGATTACAAGTAGAGTAGAAAAAAAGAAAGCTGACCCTCTTCATTTGAATGATTCTACTCACGAGGAGGATGGAGAGGTTTGATGATCTTTCTGTGTAAAGACTTCATGCATTGATCCCACAGCAGGCATTTCTCTGAAATGTTAAAGAAGTCTTCCAACAGCTGCTCTTGGAGGTTGTGTCTCTGGCCAAGGCTTCCTTCCCAGCAGCAAACGCTTCCCCTCCTGGTGTTACCAAGTCCAAGCTCATACTGCTCACTGCATGACGGGCCAATAAATCAAGAGATAAGTTGTTGGGGCCAGGAATAGAGACTTCATTTAGAAAGCCAGCAGACTGAGAAGAGGGTGGACTACTGTCCCAAAGAACCAATTTACCCTAGTTAGAATTCAAGCATCTTTTATACTAAAAGGGGAGGGGACGTGCTTGGTTGTTGCAAACTTCTTGGTGTCAGAATCCTTTGTTCTCGCAGCTGTCCAGTAAGTAAGTCACGATGTTTCTGTAAACCTCCAACAAGGCACATGTTATTCTCTGTTCTGCAACTTTTTATCTCTATATGAATGGAAAAGTGTTATACCTTTAAAAGTCAGTGCCTTGAGAATGGGCTATCCGGTATATTTCAGGCTTTAGGCAACATTCTTATCTTGTAACAAAAGCAATAGAATACAAAGGTTAAGGTGAAAGAAACAGATCCAATATGGAGTCAGATTTGTTCTTCCCTATTACACTGGCAGCAGCTCCTGACCACAGCTCCTATCAGAAACTAGTGTTTCTTCCTTGAACACCTTATGGATTCCTCAAGTCCTAGATGCCTAAGGGCAACCTCTGAGGCACAGCTTAGAGAACGGACCACTAAAAGCAGTTTTTATAGTCATAACTATTTAAAAATATTTTTCCTGATTTGCAAACTTGGAAAACACAGAAAATGGTAAAGAAAAAATTAAAAGTAACCATAATGGAAAAAAATTTAACTTACCATAATACTGCAATATTGCTATTAACATTTTGTCATGATTCCTTCCTGTCTTTTCTCAGTATAAAATATAGTATTTTGTATAATGGGATTATATAGCATATGCAGTTTGGCCTTCTAATTTTTGCTCTCTGTGAAATGCCATGAATATTTCCCATGCCATTAAAAGCACTTTCAAAATAACTTTTTAATAACTACTTAATAGATAATTGTATAGTTGAATCTTATTTAACTAACCCACCTGTGTTGGATGTTTGTGTCATATTCAATGTTATACTCTAATTGTATCTAAGGAACATCGTGGTACAATGAATCTTTGCTAACAATCTTAAGTCCAAATTTCAGGTTGAGTCCTTAAGATGAATTCTTGAAAATAGCCATGCTGTACTGATAGCTCTTGAGCCACAGTCACTGTATACGTTTCCAAAAGGAGTCCTGTCTCACCACACCCACATTAATTAACTGCATATTCATGGATTTTGAATAAATAATGCTAATTTGATAGGGAAAAAATGGTAACTTGATGCTACTATAATTTATATTTCTTTAATCACCAGTTATATTGAAAAGTTTTTGTATATATTTCTTAAAGAATTTGTATAACAAAAGTAGTACAAACTCAGCATTGGAAATAGCAAAATAGAAGAGTATAAACAAAAATCCTTCATAATCGCACAGCTAAGAGCTCGTACATAATAATACTGCTTTTTATTGTTCAGATTTTATTCCAATGAGAATTTTTTGTGTATATCTGGATCATATAATATATATAATTTAGAAGTCTGTTTTTCATTTATAGCATTTTTCCTGTCTCAAAAATAATTTGAAAATGTAACTTTAAAGAATTACATAACTTCAGTGTATAATCATTTACTTAAGCATTACCATTTTGTTAAACATCTAGTTATGAAGTTTTATTACAAATAACAGTATTTTCTTATTTTTAATTGGCATTTATTTGATTACAAATAAAACTGAATTTCAAAATGCTTATTGGCTGCTGTACTTCTGCTTCTATGGATTATCAGTTTATATCCCTTCCCTCATTTTCTAACTGGAATTAATAGGTTTTTTAAAACTAATTTGTAACAGCTTTTTAGATTTTAAAGATATTGCCTCCTTCTCAGTTATACTCAGTTATATTTATAATAAGTAATTTTCCCATTTTGGTTGTTTGACTTTTATTTGTATTTATTTGACATGCAAAAGCTCTATATTTTTATTTGGTCAAATCTATTCATACTTTTATTTGAGCCTTTGTTTATTGCTTTCATGCATTCAAAAAAGTCTTCTTCAATTCAAGCTCAAATATTCAACAGTGTTCTTCTATTGGAGGGGGTTTAGTAGTTTTATGTTTTACACTGAACTATTTAACTTATGTAGAAACTGTTTCAGAATATAGTAACTTTTTTTCAAATAACCAACTTTCCAGGTTTTTCTTTAGTTTGAGAACCTTGTTTCATACAGGGAAGTCATTATACATGGTGGAACTAAATATATAAGCATAATTACTCTTGAAAAATCCCTTCTACAGCACCTAAAATATTATATGCAGATGGATAGTCTCTCTGTAAGTTCAACACAGCAACTATCTTCTCCAGTGTTGGAACAATTGGTATTTTTTAGTGTATGGCACAATTTGAATATACTAGTTCAGGTTAGAGTTCTTTAAGCTCTAGAATAACATGCAATGTGAGAAATTCTCTTACTATGGGAAGCTCAAAGGACCTGAGACTGAAGAAACACAAGATTCTTGTGTCTCTTTCATGCTCATTCACTCTAGAGCATGTGGTCAAAGAATGGAATGGAAGACACATGGAGAATCACCTGTTCTACATAAACTGTACACCCTCCCCAGTTCAGTCTATGTCTTTCTCTCTTTCTCTCCCTCCAATGTAAGTTAAAGCTGTGTATGATGTGTCGCCAGTGTATCTTCCCAGAAACCTGTTTCCATCCCTGTAGCTGTGGGCTAGCCTAAGCCTCATGGTATCACACTTCTCTACCCTCTTTTGCTTTTCCTGAGGTGGACCGCACTCTCCCCTTTCTCAAAGGTAAACCCTAGTGGTCCCTAAAATTATCCTCCAAACCATAAAGTTCCATGCTGGAATCCATGACCTCCCTAAGTGTCACTGTCAGGTATCTGGAGCACTGTCCAGAGGAAATATCATGCAAGCCACATATTCAATTTTAAATTTCCTACTAGGCACATTTTGTTAAATAAAAAGAAATGTAAAATTAATTTAAATAATATATCTTATTTAACCCAATCATCTCAACATGTAAGCAACATAAAAATAATTAATGAGATATTTTACAACCTTTCAAAATCACTAAGTCCTCAAAATCTGGTGTGTATATGACACTTGCGGCGCATCTCAATTTGGATTAGCAATGTTTCAAGTGCTCAAGAGCCGCACGTGGCTAATGGCGACTGTACTGAGCGATGCAGATCTAAAGGGCTTGCTAACAATCCTAAATTCATCACGGAACTCATCAGCAGCTGTATGTTTCGTGTAAGGGTTCTGGATAGCCTATAGTTTTCAAGCCACATTGAAAAGCTAACTCTCAAAGACCCATGCTACACCATTTAGAAAGTAAGTCAGAGTAAGAATGAGTGGTTGCTTATTTCTTTTTCTCATCTCCTCTTCTATGCAATCCATTTCTTTTCTCTGCATCCACACACTTTAAATTCCATGCTTTCCACCATCCTATCACTTTGTGTTGGTAACAAGCAGCCCTGGATCAAGGGAAATGAATGAATGACTAAGACTCAAGGAAGAGAGTTCTCAGTGACAAACATGTGTCAGAAATAATAAGACCTCTTCTTTCCTCGGTGGCTTACAATCTACTTCTCCTAATATGTACTCTTTTCTCCATGAGGATAACAGATATAATTTTATTTTTAACTGATATTCGTGAAAATCTGCATTTTCTGACTGTTACTTAAGTTTGTAAGCATTGGTAAATGCAGAATATATACTTTTAATGGTGGCTTTTTTTTTAAGGAGCATGCAAATGTGTTTGCTAGCATTGTTTTAAAGTGAACAGAAAGCTCTCAGTAAACTTTTACATTACTCTGCAACATGTTTTGTTAGAAAAGCCTGTGGTAGTATCTAAAATTATGTAAATCATCAGTTTTTAATCTGGCAGGAAGTAGATAGTGGCCCATTAAACTTTCGTAATTAAATTTTCCCTGTACTCCCCCGTAGAACCATTATCTGAGTTTTCTAATTAACACAAGAGGAGGGAGTCAATTCAGATTGATGGGATCTAGAGCCATCCCCTTTCATTTTAATGACCTTTAATAAACTTTTATTACTATTGATATTGATAATTATAATACACCCTTTAATTCTGCAATGTGATTCTAAGGACCTTTTCAAAAATTACAAAATTCACCTTTAAAGCTAGAGTAGGCAGAATTATTATATTCCCAGATGCTGAGCATTTAAGGCAGTGACTTTAAACAAGCTGGAGGGTAGATAGGCATCCTGTCAATGGCTTTTTCTTTCCTCCACCCACAGTGCAGGACCTCAATCTTTACACAGCTTCTGATTTTCAGAGCACAGCTCTCCTCCAAGACTGGCAATCAGGCTGAACTGGAAGGTACTTCATGATAAACAATCCACAGGGAACAAGGTGGAATTTACTAAATTTGTTTTATTTTCAATTGGAAAGGCATTGAGAGCAGGAGGCTAGATGCCCAAGAGGATAAGTCATTAGGCAAGCTAGGATGGTTTCCCAGAATGATTTCATGCCATTTTGCCAGAGTTTTATATAATTCTACATCCTCTCAGAACTGCCATTCCTGTCATTGGAACTGATGCTTCCAGGTGAGAATATGAATTTGCCAACATGAACACATAAACACTGAGAAGAACACTTACATCTTTTCGCTTGCTTCGGAAACTGGAGTATTGGGAGGATAAGTTACAGGGGTCATGTGTGTAGTAAAGGATGGAGCTAGGATTTAGCTAATGCTGTTGCCCATCAAGCTATACTGTCTGCAGAATCATAATAGGTGACTTATGTTGGACTCTAGTGCCTTGGTTAATGAAATCAAAAGTTGTGAAGTTGAAATCAACCAAACTCATGGTACTTAAGGGAGACTGACTACAATAGTCTCATAATCTCCTCATCTATAAAGCAGAAACTAAAATATATTTTATACCATAAAAATATTGTGGAGATTAAATGAGATAAGGTATATAACATACTTAGCATAGTGCCTGGTTCAACAAATATTCCTTCTCATTTTAATTATAAATATTGTTGTCATAGTACCTCACCTGTTTTTTTTTTTTCAATTTCACCTCATTTCTTCTTTTCAAATTTCAGGTGTTTGCTGTCCCAATATATGGGAAAAGAATATATATCAAAAATAAAAGTCTAGACTTCCCTGAGAGAAGGGGTAGCAAGGATCTGCTCAAGATTACAAATATATGATGCGATCATTGGATGCAAAGACCTATAATCTAGCTGTTGCAGTAATCTAATGATGCGGTTGTACTGACTTGTTCTTGTATGACAGCAGAAACAGTAGAGAAGAAAGAAAAATCTCAGAGACTTTTAAATAGCAATAATCACAACTATAAATTTTCAGGAAATTTAATTTAATTTAATTTTCAGGAAAAATAGACATGCTTTAAACTTCTTGTGGAAAAGCTCCATTTCATGACATGTTGGACTAACTGGGACCAAACATACCCTCCCACTAGTTGTTTCTAGTGAAACAACAAGAAAATTCTGTGTGTGGGGTGGGGGAAAGGGGGAGAATATATAAAGCAATATATTGGGAGAGTGCAGAACTATGGTTCATTAGAGAAGGGAAACAAATGAAGTCAGCCATATGACTGCCCTGATTTTCTGTCTGGAGGAACTTCCAGACCATGAAGCAGTGAGGAGATCCCAGAGAGAGCTTGGCAACTCACTCAGTTGAGAGAACGCAGATCCGAGTTTCAGAAGATTTAGGTGGTTAGAGAGGAGAGAGCTGTGTGGAGAAAGAGCTTCAGAAAATATCTGTAGTGAGTCTGTTGTTGAATACTAAACTATACACGTATAAAGTAAAAGTCCATGAGGCCAGGCAAACAATTCAAGAATTGTATGCTGAAGTTCTTAGAGGTCATGCAGGGCTGAGAGACACCTTCGCTGGAGACTCCAAAGAGGTCACACTTTAGTAGTGATGCTAAACGAGTCCTAGAATGAAGGATACTCTAGATTGGAGATTGACAGAGAATGGTCCAAGAGCCAAATCCAGTCCACAACCTTTTATTGTATGGGCCCCCAGCTAAGATTGCTTTTTATGTTCTTAAAAGGTTTTAAGAAAAAGAAGGTGAAGAAGGAGGAAGAGGAGAAGGAGGAAGAGAGGAGGATATAGAATACATAACATCGATTGGATGTGATCTGAAAAGGTTAAAATACTTACCACCTAGTCTTCATAGGAAAAGTTCAAAGACCCTGCTCTAGAACTACCTTAAAAAGTCTAAAAGGTAACCCTTGAAACAGTCAAACTGATGCTCAGTTAATTTAACTTCTAGCCAGAACAAAGTCCAACATACCTTAAATAGATACAATAAAATCCAGCACTTAACAGTGTAAAATTCACAGTCCTCAGCATCCAATTAAAAAAATTATTAGATGCACAAAAGCAGCAGGAAAATGCTACCCATAACCAGAAGAAAAATCACTCAACAGAGACTGACTCAGGAATGACAGAGATGATAGAATGAACAGACAAGGATTTTAAGCATCTATTATAAATGTGCCCAAGGATTTAAAAGAGAGCATTAACATAAAGAGGAGAGAATTAAGGAATATATTAATGAACAAAATAGAACTTCTAGAGATGAAAAATACAATATCCTAAATGAGAAATTTACTATATGGGATTCATAGTAGATTAGATTCTGCAGAAGAAAAGATTGGTCAATTTGTGTACATATCAATAGAAGTTATCCAAACTGAAGTGCAAAAGAAAAAAAGTCTGAAAAAATGAGCAAAGTTTCAGTGGCTTATAGAACAATATAAAGTGGATTAATATATGTATAATTAGAATCCCAGAAAAGAAGGATGGAGAGAAAAATAGGTAAAGACATATGGTTAAAACTTTCAAAATTTGATGAGAACTATATAAACTTACTGATTCAAGAACCTCAATAAATCCCAAACAGGTTAAATACAAAGAAACTATTCCAAGACAAATCATAAGCAAATTGCTAAAAATTTGTAATAAAGAGAAAATATTAACACTGTCAGAAAAAAGACCAATTACATATAGAATAACTAAAATAGGAATGACAGTGAACCTCTTGTCTCAAACTATGAAGCCATATTCTGAAGAAAAAAAAAAAATCCTACAACTGTCAACCTAGAATTTTATATTCACTGAAAGTATCTCAAAAATGAAAATTTATGCCAGCAATAAACAAATGGAATTTGAAATTTAAAAAATGCCATTTACAATAGCACCAAAAAAATTAAGTATTTAATACTTAGGTAAGTATTTTGTTAGGTAAGTCTAACAAAATATTTACAGGATATACATGCAGAAAATAACAAACTTTGATTAAAGAAATCAAAGAAAATATAAATAAATGAAGGGATATTCTGTGGATTCATGGATTGGTAGACTTAATATTTTCATGATGTCATTTCTGCCCCACTTGACCTCTAGATCCAATGCAACACCCATCAAAATCCCAGCAAGCTATTTTGTAAATACCAAAGAAATGATTATAAACTTTATACATAAAGGCAGAAGTCCTAGAATAGCCAATACAACACTGAAGAAGAACAAATTTGGAGGAGTTACATGACCTGATTTCTAGCTATCAAGTTATGAAAAGACATGGATGAATTTTAAATACATATTTCTCAGTTAAAGAAGCCAATCTCAAAAGTCTGCATACTATGATTCTGATTATATTCTGAAAAGTCAAAGCTATGGAGACAATGAAAAGATCATTGGTTGCCAGGGATTTGGCAGTAGAGGAGAGAGGGTGGGATAGATAAAGCATAGGGAAGTTTTTTAGAATGGTAAAACTATTCTGTATAACACTATAATTGTGGATACATGATGTTATGCAATTTTCAAAAGCCATTGAACTTTACAGCTCAAAGCGTGAACATAACATAGAAAAAAAAACTGGAGAAAGCCCTCGCACAGAAACGAAGACCCAACACAGCCATAAATAAATAAATAAATAAATAAATAAATAAATAAATAAATAAATAAATAAAATTTAAAAAAAAAAGAAATTGTACAGAAGGACTGTACTCTAGTTGATAAAGTTATACCTTACTGTTGGAGTGGGAGTTTACAGAACAGTAGGAAGAGGAGGCTAGAATAATCCATGGGGTAATGGAACAGAGTTAGAGATATCAGCATGAACTATTTTAGCTTAATATAGATACAAATCTTTACATATAGAAATACTCATAGGTATGTATTTATACATAGGTCAATATACACACACTAGTTTGCTTGCTCTGTCAGCAGAGAGGGCTTAGAAGCAATGATGTTGCCATAGCGGAAAGCATACTTAGTGTCCAGATCTTGATTTCTAACACCACTCTCCAATGAAAGGAACCAGGTTTCCTTTGGTGAAATGGCTGTTTCTAGGACTGGAGCAGAGATATACCAGATGAGCCTGAGCATGTTGTAGTGCCAGAAAATAAGGTGGTGTTTGAAACAAATAAACCAACTTCACAATGATGGGGGTGTGTCAAAGGGACAGAGGAGCATGATTTGAGCAACAAAGTTAATGACTAGTGTTGTCTTAAATCCATCAATATATACACTATTCAAAAAATAGAGGAGGAACTCTTTCTAAGTCATTTTTTTCAGACAGCTTTATTTTGAAATCAAAACCAGATAAAGATACTACCAGGAAAAAAAAAAAAAACAAAAACCTATAGACCAAATCACTCATGAGTATAGATGCAAAAATTCTTAACAAAATATTATTAAATCAAATCAAACAATATGTAAAAAGGATGGGTGTGGTGGATTTGTATGGCAACAACTTAGCTAAGTTGGAACCGCGTTTTCCAGAATTCTTATCCTACCATAATTTTAAGTTAGCATTGCCTTGAAGAGACATTTTCCATGAGATTTGGAAGGGAAGTGGGGCTGCGACCTTTTTGCTTTTATGCGTGAAAGGCTGATATGAGCACACTCGGCACCATTGCAGAGCACATGTATTATAGCGGATCTGCTAGCTCACCTTACTGGGACCTCAGCTCCCTTAGCCCCCGCTAGATCGCCTCTTATAACATTTCTGAGTCCAGGGCCAGAATATGCAGCTCCAGAAGCAGCAGCTGAGCCTGCAGCTTCCCCGGGTCCCTCCGGATTTCTTTCTTCAGGTTCTTTCAAACTTTGGTCTGCATGTGCAACTCCTGGGGTAGTGGACAAACCCATGACTCTTCCAACTGGTACTGAATTTCTTTCTTCAGGTTCTCCAACACTTGGGTCAGTTTCCGCACCTTTAAAAATAGAAGTAATAGCCGTATATAACATATTTTTAGTGTTATCTTATTTTATTTTATATTTAATTTTTATTTTATGTTGGAGTTTAGTTGATTTACATCTTGGGTTAGTTTCGGGTGTACAGCAAAGTGATTCAGTTATACATGTACCTATATCCATTCTTTTCAGATTCTTTTCCCATATAGGTTATTACAGAGTATTGAGTAGAGTTCCCTATGCTATACAGTAGGTTCTTGTTGATTATCTATTTTATATATAGTAGTGTATATAGGGTAACCCCCAAACTCCTAATTTATCCCTCTCCCTCACCTTTCCCCTTTGGTAATGATGTTTGTTTTCAAAGTCTGTGAGTCTGTTTCTGTTTTGTAAATAAGTTCATTTGTATCATTTTTTAAGATTCCACATATGTGATATCATATATTTGTCTTTGTCTGACTTACTTCACTCAGTATGATAATCTCTAGGTCCATCCATGTTGTTGCAAATGGCATTATTTCATTCTTTTTTATGGCTGAGTAATATTCTCATACATAAAATATTTAACTGGCCCCCATAATATCATAAAGTCAAATTCCTATAATAAATTCCATATTCTAGATGATTTAGAGGGCTTCTTTTCCTCTGATCAAACCCTGACTGATAACAATAATACATCATGACTGAGTGGAATTTATCCCAGGAATGCAAGCTTTGTTCAATATTTTAAAATCTGTCAATGTAATTCACCATATAAATAGATAAATGTGAAACCATAATTATCTCAATAAATACAGAAAGAACTTTGATAAAATTTAACACCACTTTATGACAAAAATTATCATCACACTAGTTATAAAATGAACTCTCTCAACTTGATAAACAGTATCTACGAAAACTGTATAGCTAGCATCATATTTAATGGTAAAAGACTGAATGCTTTTTCCGTATTAGGAAGAAAGCAAGGATGTCCCATTTTACTACTTCTATTTAACATTGCACTGGAAGTCTTAGCCAGTGCAATCAAGCAAGAGAAAGATTTTTTTTAAAGCATGTGATCTGGAAAAGGAAGTGAAAACAGTCTTTATTCATTGATGACATGATCATGTAAATAGAAAGTCATAAGGGACATACAAAACAGATCCTAGAACTAATGAGCAAACTTAGCAAAGGTGCAGAATGTAAGATCAATAAATAAAAATCAGTTTTAGAGTGGCATCAAAACACAAAATATATACAGATGAATTTAATAAATTATGTATAAGATTTATACACTGAAAATTCTCTCAAATTAGTGCTAAGTTTAAAAAGATCTAAGTAATTGGAGAGGCTTCCTGTGTGCATTGATTAGAAGATTTAATAGTGTGAAGAATAGTCCCTAAATTAATCTATAGATCTAAGGCAATCTCAATCAAAATCTCAGCAGGACTTTATAGAAATTGACAAGCTAAGTTTAAAATTTATGATGAAAATGAAAAGGACCTAAAATAGCTATAGCAATTTTGAAAATAAAAGAGCAAAGCTGGAGGAACAGCATTACTCTGATGTCAAGACTTACTATAAAGCTGAGGTAATTATGACAGTGTGGTATTCATGTAAGGTTGGATGAAAAAAAATAGAGTCCAGAAATAGGTCCACACATATACAGGCAATTGATGTGCAACAAAGGTTCCAAGATAATTCAATGGGAAATGAATAGTCTTTTCAAAAAATGGTGCTGCCCATCAATGTGAAAAAAATTGACATCAATCCTTACTTCACACCATACACTGAAATTCACTTGAAATGGATCATATACCTAGACATAAAATGTCTAGAAGAAAACATAGGAGAAAAGGTTTTTTTTTTTTTTTAACCTTGCAGGAGGACAAATTCTTCACTAGGATACAAAAACAGAAACAAAAGAAAAAAATAATAAAACAGATTTCATCAGAATAAAAAACATCTGCTGTTCAACTACACCATTAAAAAAAGGAAAGCCTCTAACTGGAAGAAAATATTCTGACAAAAGACTTGAATCCAGATTTTATATTAGTCCTCCATCTGAGAAATTACTGGTATCCAGAATTTATGAGAAGTCTTACAACAGTTCAACAATAAGGATGTATTTTTCCCTGGAGCCTTCAGAGGGACCATGGCCCTGCTGACATCTAGATTTTGGACCTCTAGCCTCCAGAAGTATAAGAGAACAAATTACTAGGTTTTTAAAGCCAGCTAGTAGTGTGGAAATGAATAACAGATTCTAAAATTTACAAGATAATGCAAAAAAGGATCAATATTAGTCATAACAATCTTGAAAAAAGAGAATGAAATTGGAGAACTTACATAACCAAAAGGTTCATAAATCTGTAGAAATTAAGACAGTGTGGTATTTCTATAAGAACAAACTGGAAAAAGGAACAAGATAAAGTCCAGGAACAGATTTACATATAGAAGGGCAGGTAACACTCAGCGCAGTGGGGAAAGGACAGTCAGATGGATAATCATATAGAAAAAAATCTTGACCCTCCACCTCAAAGAAAACACAAAATTAACTCCTCCACCTCAAAGAAAACACAAAATTAACTCCAGATGGATTTCCTAAATGTAAAAGGCAAAACAGTAAAGCTCCTAGAATTTAACATAGAAAATGTTTGCAGGACCTGAGGATAGGCAAAGACCTCTTAAACAGAAGACAAAAAGCAATAGCCATGAAGAAAGAATTGAAAAAAATCAGCCTTATTGATTTTAAGAACTTCTATTTGCGTGATACCTATATCTGACAAATTACTTAAATCCAGAATGTAAAAGAATCCTTACAAATCAGCAAGAAAAATGTAAACATCCCAATAACAAAAGATTTAAACGAGGCATTTCAGAGTATATCCAATGGCTAATAAACATATGAAAAGGTGTTCAACATTATTAGTCATCAGAGAAATGCAAATTAAACCCCAGTGAGACACTACCTCATAAACTCCAGAGTGATTAATTTTAAAAACAAACAAACAAAATAAAACAGTACTAAGAGTTAGCAAGAAAGTAGAGAAACAAGCTCTCAGACACTGCTAATGAGAATATAAATTGGCACCATAACATAGAAAAACTGTTTGGCTGTATCCACCAAGGCTGAACATACATACACACAGTGACTGATTCCACTTTTAGCTACACACCCATCAGAAAAATGTACATGCATTCACCAAAAGACATGTTCATAGCAGCTCTTTCCATAATAGCCCCAAAATGGAAATTACCCAAATGTCCACCAATAACAGTACAAATAAATTAATTATGGTGCACTCATAAGATAGACTATTACACACCAATGAAAATGAAAGACTGCTACACGTAAAACATGGATTGAAAAAAGGAGACTCAAGGGAAGGGGCTGATTCTTGAACCCATGTTAAGGATAAAGTTCATGCTGATCGCACACAGAATTAGAAAGAAAACAGATGAATCTCACAAACATGATGTCAAGCAAAAGAAGCAAGATGCCAAAAATTATACACTGTTTGATTCCATTTGTATGAAGTCCATTAAAGGCAAAATATCATGAAAAAGTAAGATTTATGACTATCTTCGGGACGGATAATGATTGGGAAAGGTCCAAAGAGGGCTTCTCATGCTGGTTACTCTATTTCTAGTTGTAGGTGATAGGCAAGTATATTCACTTTCCAAAACATTTGTTAAGCTGCCACCTAGGAAGATTTCACTTTTCTGAACATATTTTATATTTTAATTAATTTTTTAGCTTTTATTATAACATTATTTTAAAGCATATCACAAATTCATTAGAACAAGAGGAATGGGACAGAAGAATGGGGAAATATTAAAGAGAAATTTTAAACTTTTAGCTCAATATAATTGTCATCTCATTTTTAATGAGGAAAAATAAGTACTGCCAAGAAGCAGACCCAAGTGTCCAAGATACTTTGAAAACTCTTCAGGGTAGACTCACGGATTTGAAATCTAAAGCATTATAGAAATGTTTCCTTTATTTTTTGATTAAAAAAGGAAATACATTAAGCCAGGTTAGAACAACCAAAGAAGAAATCTAGTTACTTTTTTGTCATCTATAAGCTTCACGAAGTCATCTGCTCCCTGAAATTGGAAAAAGATTTTAGTGAGATGACTATCTATCATAATGATCTGTTTGGTTCTATCTCTGTATTAGTTTCCTATTGCAGTTACAACAAATTTCTTCAAATGTAATGACCTAAAACAACACAATTTTATTATTATATCGAGCTCAGAAGTCTCATTGGGCTAGAATCAAAGTGTCAACAGGTCAGCTTTCCTTCCAGAGGCTCTAGGGGAAAATCAATTTTCTTACCTTTCCAGCTTCTCGAGGCCCATATTCATTGGCTTGTGGCCCTCCGTCATCTTCAAAACTAGTAACCCCATCATTTTGATCTCTGCTTCCATTCTACGTCTCATCCTCTGATTCTCCTACCTCCTTCTTCCCCTTATAAGGATACTTGTTGTCACATTGCATCCATGATGATAATGAGGGATCATCTCCCCATCTCACAATCCTTAATTGCATCTGCAATGTCCCTGTTGCCATGTAAGAAAACCTATCCACAGATTCTGGGGATTAGGATGTGGACATCCTTGGGAACCATTATTCTGCTTATCTTAGTGTCTGTAGTCACATTTTCACTGCATTCAAAGAGCTTTGGAATCATTTCACCCAATTCGACTTAATCATTCCTATTATTCGATCTCCCCCCTTTTTTGAGTGTGTCTAAGCTAGAAGAAAATAATTAATGCAAATATACAGTAATGTAGACCTAAAGTATGCTGAATGTGATAAATTCATTACATTTATTCAACTGCATTCACTATAAGAACTCAGCTTTGCATTTTATGTTGCATGGGTGAACATAAGAAGACTGTGTATATGAGTGATTCTCCATCTTTACTCAATGAAAAACATAAAAATGTTAATTTTAAAATATAAATTTATTCTCTGCATTATTAATGGATTCTATTTTGATTCCTCCAAATGTTTACACGTGGATAAAGACACAGAAATTGGCCTAAAATAATATTATCTATGAAACTGAAATAGAAACGGGAAGTCAACTCTTCAATGTCCTCTATTTAACCTTTTGCATGATGTGCGTTTCTGCTTTGGATTTTGTGTCTAACGCCAAATAGTGTTAAAATTTTATTTATTCCAATATATTCTTTATGGAAATACTTGATCTTTCATATATGATTCTAATATCTTCTCCTTAGAAGAACGCCCCAAATAATTGCAGTGATAAAGAGTGAGTAAAAGATTTTTGCTATTGTTTCCACCAAATCCATGTCTATCATGCTAACCTCTGAGCACAGCACCTGTGTCCGCCCACTCACTGAAAGTTCCTAAGGAGAATTGCTTCTGCTTTCATAGCAAAAGTACACTTGAGAAGTCCCATCCCTCACAGGGGTTACTGGAGGAAAAACTGACCAACTGAGAAAATCATACTAATTCTTCATAACAAGCACTCCACCTAGAACAGTCCTTAATAATACCCTCTTTAAAAACTTAGGGCCTCTTCCTCATTTTTCGGGATGTCCTTTCAAATCCTTTTGAAAGTCATGTCTCTTGAAGGAAGAAGAAATATGTGCAAACTTATTACGCAATTTCCCCCCTTAGTATAATTTCAACAGGTATGTGGGCCCATTTTCATTTCACATGATACTCACCTTCTTGCTTCTTTCGATAATTGCCTGTTTCTATAATGATTTTACTTCTATTTCTGTTGATGGCTTTCAGACATAATGGGTTGATGCCTTCTATAATGGGCTCAATGGTTATAAACCTCAGTAAAGCAGAGATTTGTGTGCCTTGTGCTGAAAGTGAGAGTTAATTGCTTTTACAATTATGATACGATGAGAAATACATTTTAAAAAAATTGTTGGTACCCTGGGTTAAAGTGTTCCATCAAAGAGAGGAAATGCTTTTCCAAGGCCAGCGATGAGTTACTTCGCTCTTTTTCAGCATCATATCCAGATTTCTCAGCATACCTCTGCAGGAGGTGGGTCCTGTCCATTGATAGAGCCTCATCTCTCTACAGTATACCCACATTATTGCACTCCCCTGGGGCTGGGGACAGGGAGGCTGGCTTTTTCCACATCTTTTCCTCTTCACATGCTGTCCCTTTTGCCTCTGCTTCTCTGGATAGCAGTCTCCCACTTTATAGTACAGTAAGTCCACTACATATGAACTTTCAAGTTGCGAACTTTCAAAGATGCGAACGTGCGTTCGTATGTCCAATCGCGTTAAGTTAGTTCACGTGTCTGGCGTACATTGTCACGTGCGTGCATCCTCTCCAAGTGGTTGTGCTTTTGTGTACTTTACTGTACAGTACTGTACAGAGTACAGTAGTTACAGTATTTCAAGCCCAGGATGTCCGAAGCAAGCATAAAAGCGGTGATGTAGCCAGTAGTGTACTGTACTTTTTAAGGTACTGTTCTGTAAGATTAAAAATGTTTTCTTTATTTTTTTGTGTTTGTGTGTGTGTTTGTTATATAATATTTGTGTGAAAAGTATTATAAAGCTATTACAGTACAGTACGATATAGCTGATTGTGTTAGCTGGGGACCTAGGTTAACTTTGTTGGACTTAGGAACGTGCTCTCGGAAGGGAAGCCATTCGTATGTAGGGGACTTACTGAATTAACTCCTTCACCAAGCTCTTCCTGATAGGCTCATGAAAGCATAGCTCCCTGACTTTTACCTTCAGAACGCCCCGTGCATACTCATGTCACTTGTCACATAATCCTGGGATGGTCTCTTTACTTCTCTGGTCACTACTTTAGACACTGAGTTTCTGGAGCAGTGTTCTTAAACCCCGTTATCACAGAGCCCGCAGAAGGTCACAGTCGTGTTTGTTGAGTGAAGCAAGCAAGCAAGCAAGCAAAACATCAAGAACGTGACAAAATCAAGTGTATTTATTTAGTGTTTTAGTAGACTCGATTTCCTGCAACTTGTCTACTCCAGGGAGATGAATTGTCAGAGCCTGAACTTACAGGTTCATGCTGTTCATGTTTAGCCATCTTCATGCATCATGGCTGATTGGACACACAGAAACTCTCAATTAGTCTTGTTTTGCCACGGTGCACACAGCTCTATCCAGAAATGATAACAAAAACACCACACAGATGCCTGATATTGTAGAGGGAGAAGTACCATATCTGACCCTATAATCTCAACCTATGTAAGACTGTTATCATTTGAAGGACTCTAAACCTGATATATATCAGTTGGGAATACTCCCCTAGCTGCTGTTAGAGGGGACTAGGTCTCTGAGTGCTGACTACTTGTAATTGTGCTTCAGCAGGTAGAAACTAGGAAGGGGTATCCCAGCTATGGTGGCCGGAAGTTAAAGGGCCAAAATGGAAACCTCAAGACAAAGTCCTTCAGAAATAACTAGGCTGACCTCTTTATTAGCATCAATCAAAAACCCTAGAAAATCCTGTTCACTATAGCGCTGAGCTATCCATTTGTGATGCCTTGGTAAGTTCACGTCTAGCCCTGAAGGAAATTTAAAATCCAACAAACAAAAACAAGAATCTTGCCTTACACACCACTTCTACTCCCCACCCCAGAACTTCACTCTTGCTTAGCTAAACCCATTTCTCTATCTCTCAGAAGAAAGGGAGCTGGTTTTGTGGTACCTAAGGACATATGCGAAATTTTATTATTGAGAAGAAATTGGAGCTCAGAATAGGTAGAATAACCTAAAATACATAACAGTTGGCATTGAATCTCATGCCAACTGCATGATGCCACTTGGTAACATACCGGATATGAGAAAGGGGGTCAACCTCTGCTAAGGCAAAGGCTCAAGGCTTACTTGATATAATGTGTTGACCATATAGTGTCTAAAGGGAATGATCCAGAGAAAAACAAACGTGAAAGCAGAATAAGATGCCACTGCCATTAAGTGACTCTCAGGATCCATAGTGAGTTCTCACTGACACATTTAATTTGAGGTGAGTGGAAGTCCTAGGAAAGATTTGTGAATTAAGAATTAAATGTAGAAATAGTGGTAAACGTCAGGGTAGACATTTGATTGACTCTCCTACAATACTTCCACTGAGAATAAAATTTATGTAAGATGGAGTTGGAGGGGTTTTGAAAATTATCTGATTTGTGAGAGGCACACACTGGGGCTTACCATGGGGACTCAGGGAAACATACAGATACACAAAAGAGGAAGTTTTGCAAGATCCATAAATAGGGACAAATATCTTTAGTCCAGGGTGATTAAAAGAAAAATCTTATTGAATTAAAAATAAAATGCTATTATTTGACACTTTGGATATTTACTAATGCTTGAAAATACATTTTGTAAGCAATGTCAAAAATGCTATGAAAATACAAAGTCACCTATAACTAATATATTTTCATTTATATACATGTTTTTTTCATTTTGTCCCTCTAAATTTGAGTTTAAGTCATTAGTTAAATCAATAGCAGACAAAAGATAGTGGATAATAGAAAGAATGCTTTGTATTTCCATCACCTTTTTTTCAAGAGCCTAGGCATTTTTGTCATTAGAGCCGATGCATAGATGTGAAATTGTTTTTACGGAGTTATTGATGACTGTATCTACACAGAGCCTAAGTCAAATTATAGTGTATTATGGAAGCAATAGCTTCCTTCAATTTTTTTGCATTATTGTACTATAAGAGTCACCTAAGCCCATTACAAAGCTGCCATGAATATTGTGTCTGGACTATAAGTCATCTAGGTTTTAACCAAATTAAGTCTCCACTACATGACTCAGATTTAGTATCTTCTGAACATAGCAATGTAATCTGCAACCACGGAATTATTACAAGGAAAAAACTAAAACACAGTGCCTTATCCACAATGAGCATTCAATAAATATTTGTTGAACTGAAGGTATGACCTGGACCTACTACAAATCTCTCCTATTTCACTCTTATAAATGAATTAAGAGCTACCAATCTATAACACTTTTATCATGTCATCAGCCTTGATGTATGAAATGATATTCCTGAGGAGAATTTGGAACTCACATTAGACAGAATAGGATAGACTAACACACATCTTCTGAAAGAACAATGCATGCTTTTAATCCAGACCAGCAGGTAACCAGTTTCTTTGTGATAATCAATACAAGTTAGACATTCTTCTTAAAACTGACTTCACTGGCAAGGATTACTCCAAGAATATTCACAAATAGGCTAAAGAATAAACATTTTTAAACAATAAGGTAAAAAGTGAATTCCATTAGTGTTTAGAAAATATATCACATGTTTAAAGGAGAAACGATCATGTATTTTGAAGTCTAAACAATAAGCTCTCCTTTCTCTAAATGTCTAAATTTTTACTTGGCAAGAGTCTCGGACTAATCAATCCATTGGTATGTTTTGTACCATGAGCATCTAAGGGAATTAACTTCCATCCATGAATGCTTAGCTTAAGATAGACCTAACTATTTAATTTAAAAGTGCAGAAATAAATGCTCAGCTACAATTCATCTCCACTAAAAAGATAAAGAAGGAAGGGAGGAAATGGATTTCAGTAAAAGAATAAAGAAAAACAGGTTAGGCAACTTGAGTTTCTAGATGGATCATTCTATATAGTGTTATTACTTAAAAGGCACTTTTAAGAAACACTTTTCTGGCAGAATTTAAAAACAAAATCTGTTCTGTCTCTGTGGGACTACAGCAAGGGGGTCTTAAGGTAAGGATGAGAACAAACTTTATTTTTGTAATAATGAAAGTTTTGTAAGTGGGAACGGAGTTTGAGTTCAGATTTGTGATTAATGGTCTCCACAATCAATTAATCAGTTAGGTTATATAATTAAATTCTCATGGTTTTTAAGAAGGCCAAGATCACAAATGCATCTCTATTTTTAACTGTATATATTTAATCCTGTGGATATAAACATACAACCATAAGTTCCTGAAATAATCAAGGGGACTCAGTCAGAAAGGAAGGATTATATTTGGAAAGCCTTGGTTGTTTTTGTTTTGTTTTTTTTCTGAAATAAGCACTCCTATTTGTGAATTTTGTTCATTTTTAAAAATTCCCATAGGAACTAGGATCTTCTGTCTCAAACTCACTAGCAGAGAGTACAGAATAGGATTTTCTCAAGAGATTCCCGTTGAATTTTCCAAATTCTAATGGTCAGAACATTTACCAGCCTCAATTACACTCTAAAGAAGTCAAGATATTTTCTGTTAAGCACGTATCCAACCCCACTGAGTAACTGGTCTGCAGAAGTGCGTGAAGAGTTAAATGCAAAGCACCAGAATTAAAGTCGAGCGGTAAAAGCAGTAAGTGTTTTACTACTATCACATTTGGGACCTCCTGAGGGAAGAAACTAGTGAGCTCTGCAGACTTGAGGGGAAATAAAAAAAGAAATTGTCCCAATGCTATTCAGTAATCAATTGAGAAAAAAAAAATCAGTCAGTATCAGGTAATAAAATATGGAATTAGGGTAGAGCATTTGCCTGAGGATATATCCTGTAGTAAAGGGTATTTTTCGTGATTTATAAGGGTTTTTAAAGAAGCTTGCGGAATGCCACAGGAGAAATGAAGACTTCGCCAAGCTTTACATTGTTTGGCAAGTGCTCTCATAATCCTTGTTTATGTTTGAAGGTAGGGGGTGGGGAAGAAATTGTCCAGTGAGGTGGAACGGTTATTGACCAGATTGATCATGGGAACAAATCTGCCGGTGGTAACCTTGTTTAATGATATGTTGCTGGGCTCAGCACCTTGCTGAGGCTGTGATTCTTCACCGGCTGGGGCCGCATGATGGATCGCGGCAGGAAGCTGATGGTGCAATCACTCACCGGCCGTCACCGCCACCGCACCGCCTGACACCGGTCCCCCCAGTCTCCGCGGAACGTGGCGGCCGGGCTGCCCCGCCCACTGGGAGACACCAGGGCCCAGCAGACGAGCGCACGGGGCGGGAGACGGTTCTCGCCTCCCTCCCTGCACCTTCCTTTGTAGGGCATGTCTTTTAAGTTTGGGTTTGTGATTTTATTTTATTTTTCCAAAATTTGAGCCCCCTTACAGCTTAGCCTTCTGAATACCCATCCTCATACCCACAGCTCATTAGGATTTATTTTTATTTTTTAAAATTTATTTTATTTAAGTGTATTTGATTTACAATGTTGTGTTAATTTCCTCAGTACAGCAAAGTGATTCAGTTATACGTGTATTTATGTATACATTCTTTTTCATATTCTTTTCCATGATGGTTTATCACAGGATATTGAATAGAGTTCCCTGTGCTCTGCAGTAGGACCTTATTGTTCATAAGGGTTTATTTTAATGCGGCCAAACAGAAGACCAAGCAAGGCCTATAAATCTGAAAAGATGTTCCCCTAAAGATAAATTCAGGGAGTGTAATTATTTTATACAAAAATATAAAATCATATTTTATCATTTTTTCTATTTTTAATGAATGCATTAGTGCAGTAAAATTATACTAAAGTTATTTGGCATGGTGTTACTTGGACCTATGTTGTTAGGCTAGGAACTCTCTAAGTGCAGGATCTTTCTTATCTTTTTATATCCAGCATCTCACATGTAATCGTTTGCTTAAAAAAAAAAAAGGACACATGTGGTTGGTGTGAGTAAAAACAAAGTAGTGTAAATGAATACTTCTATGCTGTGACTCCTTCACTCAACCAATCTATAATAATTCCCTATAGCTTATCCCATTAAACCTAAACTGGTTTCTCCTGTATGAGGTGACCCCAAACACCAAGCTTCACTCCTGTACTCTCCAACATGATTGCTTTGGTTTAGTCAGGGCCGATTCATTGTTCTTATTATTTGTACTCATTCCTGACATTATGCTTGCTTGTTCTTTTCCCCTACTTGGAGTCTTCTCTTTTTTTCCTCCACTTACCAGCTTTTCTAGAGCCAGCCTGTGCCACCTCTTACAAGAAGTACTCTTGGATTGCTCCAGCCTTCATTTACCCCTTATATTAGATCTTGGTTTTCTACCTCTGCATTTTCCACTCCCTACTTCTTAAGTCCCACATAATGTTTGGCAAGGATTGTGGTTCCAAGGATGGTTCCAAGGATGCAAACTTCAGGTCTAAAATTGGGACTGGAGACCTGGGAATTTAATTAGTGCATCGAATTGCCTTGGTGGCAAATTTGATTCAGGAATTGGCATACAAAATGTATTAAGGTTTTGCTAAAATGCTGGGACAAAGATGTTCTCTTTTCTTACTGCACAAACAAGCATGTAGGTCTAGGAGCTTCTGATAAACATCTTGGGACTGAGCAAGCTATGCTTAGGATGAAGCTGATACTGCTGAAGATAAGATGAAGAGGAAGAAATAAGCAAGACATTTGGTGAATCACTGAGATGCTCAGGCCCCTCTGATGCCAGCCCAGAGACTACTCAGTTTTGTAAATTGAGTATTCTCTTTGAGTGTCAGCCAGTTTCTCAAGGATTCTGTTACTTGCAACTAAGAACACTGCCATCTTCTTTGAACTCAGTTTACACTTATGATAAATAGACATTGCTTGCTTTGGCTTTCCTATTTTTTGAATGAGCAACCAACCTCTCTTTCACAAAGTCGAAAGCTTCTTGAGGGTCCAACAGACTGCTTTGATTCTTCTGTTTCTCTTCTTGACAGCTTGCACTGTGCTGGTACAGAGGTGATGCTCAATGCTGCCTCATGGTTTAATTCCTCAATGACTAACCCATCCTTTCTTTAGGCCATGGTGCCACATGTTTTACAGTTTGTTGGCTCCATTGGCGGGGGTGCTCCACTGGACTGCAGTACAGAAGTCACTGTCATCCCCTGTATCAAGAAGGAGATTTATAGACACAAGAAGTGGTTCAGAGCTCTCCAAGCAGATTTTCACCATACTTCTATTCAGCAAACATCTATTGGCCAAATCTAAGTTACATTACCTATTCTCCCATGGGCATCTCAGTCTTGATTGATTAGCTAAGGTGTTTCTCCAAAATGTCACTTGTTATTTTTGGCACACAACCACCACTGCCCAGACGATTTATTTTTTCTCCACTGTGTCTGCTGGTCTCCCACCTCCTTTGTGATCCAGGGTGGGAAGTGATACACACAAGAGAACCAGGCTTGTTACAGACCCTCAAAAACTGTAGCTGGTCAGTCAGAGCCTTTAGGGCTACTTATATTATCATTAAAAACAAAACAACCAAACAGCTACCCCATTTAGATCTAACTACTTAACACACTTGTGCTTTATGCTATTAAAACTAATAGAGGAAAGTTTATACATTAGATATATAGGAAAGTTTATACGTTATACATAGAGGAAAGTTTGTACATTATCTCAACTTTAAAGACTTCAACTTAAGCAAATTCTATAGGGTGTCTATAAACTTAATTTAGACAGAAGTTCCGAATGTCTAAGACTTTCTAATTAGTCTCATTTCCTGTATAGGAAGTATCTTCTGATATAAACATATTTAAGGTATAAACTATTTTCAGAAAACATATTTCTGAAAAAGACTAAAACATCTTGCTATGCTCCAAGATAGAGTCCTCAAACTTTATTATGCATAAGAATTACCTGTACGCCCGTTAAAGTACAGATTCCTGGGCCCTGCCCTTGAAGAATTGGATTCAGTAGGGCTGGAGTGGGACTCCGGGTGATGAGATGTGAGATGGTGCTGGTACTGTCCACGGTCCACACTTTGAGTAGCGCTGCTCCGCACAGCAATCTGCCTCAGAATAGCTGCAAGTTTACATTTTATCAGTTTTTCTGCCAATCTCGGTTATTACTGAGGCAAGTAGGTTGCAATTACACAATTGGAAAATCACATTTCCACCTACATGCCTTTGATTTTTTTCAGTTTCTCTACACAATTTAGAACTGTAGCTCTATTAATTTTTCTAAGTTACTTTTTAGCTAAAAAGTAAATTACAAGACTAATAGTCTGAGTTCATACATTGAGTTGAATTGATACCTGTAAGCTGATTTGGTTACATGTTTGTCTTCTTACACAGGCACTTGAGTCCTATCTATTTTGTACTCCTTATAGAGTATAGAATTATATTGCTGTCACTTGAGAAATACTCTGTGTATATTATTATTAACACTCCTACTAATAAAACACCATGCCAGTCTACCCCAAAAAGTTACATTAACAAGCTATGTGCATAATACCTTACAGGAAAAAGAAAGCTAGCCTTAGAAGCCGTGAAGAACGAAAAGCTATAAGACATTCAACCATAAAATGGCCTCACTGAGATCTGCTGGGGGTTTGGAGGATGGAGAAAGGTGAGAATTATGGCTTTCCAGTTGCGATCTCACTTGTGGTATGGTTTCCTTCCTAACTCAGCTCACTTTGAGATGTATTTTTAAAGGCACTGTCCTAGCTTTCAACCAAAAAGTGATAACAGGGTTCTGCAGCCCTCAAGAAGCAAAAATTCAAACAAACAAAAATGGTATGACGTTATTCATGCTAATCAAAAACACCTTTAAGCTCTAGCTTTTTATATTTTTTTGTATTCTTTTTTCTCCTTCCTTTTCACCAATGTGATGCTGCAGTGTTATTCTTTGGAGAATGTCTCTGTGTGTGTATGTGTTTAGAGAGAAATAAATCTATGGATGTTTTTATTCACTGAACAATATCCCCTATCATTTAGAAGTAAACCCTCTCCACATCTTTTCTTTCTGAGGTGGTCTCACCCCAAGCAGCTGCAGAGACCATGAAAACGTTCCCATGCTACAGCCTCTGGCTCTTTGGCTAACTCACCTAGTGGCCACATTGGCAGCTTCGGGCCTGTTTTTGAGCATAAAAGGCAAAAGGAGGTTAACTTGCCCCTTGTGTGGTGTCTCATTTTGGTTTAGCAGTCAATTTGGGTGTCTATATCTATCCTTAAATAACACTGTCCAAAAACCAGTGTAAAAAGGACAGACACCTACTCAGACCTAATGCCAATCAAAGTTTCTTTCACCCTCTCACAAAGTTTCTGTTTCATTTAACCATAATCATCTTTCAGTCTGCATCCATTTTTTTTGGAAGTCATAAACGTAATTCAATGCAAAACCGAAACTCACTGGTATTCAAGAAAACGGTAGGTTTCTCTCCATGTGTACATAAAAATTATTTCTTTTGGAATAAGAACCTTAATACAGTGATATTGTAACATAAGGAAGAGGACACTTTTCACCTTATAATAATAAACGACATGCTAAAGGAGCATTCTGTATCATGAACACTTTATAACTACTCGTCTTGCATGATGGTTAACATAAAATAAAATGGGCAGAAATCAACTATGAATCTATTATACAGCCTAATGCTAACTGTAAAATAAATTAGTGTACATTTTAAACGTGTTTCTTTGTATTTTAGCATCTTAAAATGGACTGTTCTAATAGCTACAATATTTAAAGGCCATCCAAAAAATACTTAAAGTCTTGGGGGAGTTGTTTTTTAACATTGCTCCAAATGAAACTAATGTAAAACTTTTTTTAAAGACAGTGGTTGACGTTGTTTGTATTTACATGTGATGTATCCACAAATACAGCATTGTACTCATTTAATAATATCCATTAATTTTCTAGTCATTGTAAGTTTACTAGAAAACATTTAAGATTTTATGCCCCTTTTCATCCCAGTTCTTATAAAAAAGAGAAAATGGCAACATAAATTACCTTTTATCAATCCAGCTTCATAAATATTCTTCTATAAACATTTTCCCCAAAGGATTGATTATTTGGGCCATCAGATTTTTAAAGTGTTGTATTATACCAGATGGTTTGCTATAATAGGAAGTACACAAAAATGTTTTCTAGAAAGGTATTTATCAGCTAAAATGTTTAATCCATATATATAATATGGATTTATATATATCATCTGCCAGTTTAAGAAAAATACACAAAGCATAAATTGATGCTTGGTAACATAATTTAGTTGGCAAATTTTAGAAGAAATTTAATATTCTTTGCTACAATTATAAAATTCAGATGTATTGATGTAAAAGAATATTCTGGTGTCAAAAAAAGTGGAAACATTTTAAAGGCTGTTTTATTTCCCACTCCTGTTCTCTCAGTTTAATCAGTCTATCAGGCTGTATGTAAAAAGCACAGGAAAAAATATTAAAGCATTGCAGTGGGTACATGAACATCTGTGGACAGCACTGAAAGCCACTTAATAATCCCAATGAAAGAAGTTTTACATTTTAAAATCTGAGACCTCCTTACGCAAATCATTTTGCCTTTAGCCATCTCAGAAAGAATTGAAGGACCTAGAGGATTTTATAGTTTTACATAGCACTGGTGAGATGGTTGTCAACGTTTATCTTACATTAATTAGTTAAGATCTTGACTGATCATAGCAAAAGCAAACTAAAAAATCTGATCCCCAGCTAAAATGAAGTACAGCCAGAGTCTATAACGCTAAAAATTTCTGCTTTACCTTATATTCTCTATATTTAGTGTATTATTGAATGGCATACAATAACACAATTCATTATCTAGTAAAGTGATTCACGATAAGTACACTTTTTAACCTTATTGTTTAGACATTAAGCTCAGTATTAGGTGGTTGTGTACTTAAACCATTGGGGTTATAAAACAAACACATTTTGAATTTTTTCTATTTAAAAAAATAACTTTACATACTTAACATAATTAGGGGGGAATTAGGTGCTATACTCTATAACATGTCAACTTTAAATGAAGTCTATTGTGTTATGATTAGCTGTTTTGTTTTGTTTCATTTTTCCCCAGCATAAAGTTTATGCTAAAATAGAGCTTCAAGCTATAACTTTTAGAAAATATGACCTTTCTATTATACACAAGAAACTAAAATTTAAAACTCCCTAAACAGCCAATCCCTGCAAAGAATTTCCTTTTCCCTACAGGTAGTATGAAATGGAGCCCCAATGACAGGACCCCATCTGAGTCTCCCCAGCTCCCCCAGTCTGCACAAACCCACTCTATCAATCATGGCAGGATAACGCATAGTGGTTGCACCTGTGACAGGAAATGATTGAGTGCTGAACACAGGGCCTGCTTCGCCTGTCGCTTTGTGCATTTGTATTTCTCCAGGGCCAGTTTGAGAATTTTCAGAACTTGGGGGTGGGGAAGGAGGGATTCCCATTGTATCCTGAAAAAAGAATAATGCACTTTGATTATGAAGATGTAACACAAAAGAGAAATTAGGCAGCAAAATGCCCTGGTCCGCTCAGGTGTAGGAGAGCATCAGAGCAGCCCAGGATGCAATGTTATTAAGCTGTAATTTAGTTTAGATAAGTAGAGGACGCTGATCAGAGCCATTCTTTTGGAGATGTCTCATTCACCCAGTTGCAAAACAGACATGTGTTCCTTTATGATCACATGAAAGAAAAAGAACAAAAAGTCAAGCCTCACCTATTGTCCAAAAAGACTGGATAATCTAACTTAGTTCAGGATAGCAGGGAAAAAATTCTTTTTTCGTCTCTTAAAGTCTTCCTGCACTTTTTTGGAAACCTCTGATGTAACGTCACAGTCCAGTTATTTAAATGGTTTAAGTGCCATCATCCGTTAAGAAATTGAAATTAAAGTATACACAGTTTGAATGATTTTCTGCTAATTCAGCCATTTATTGAAAATATATTGGAAAACACAAATGTTAAAGCGCCTCTTTTACAGCATTCAGTATTTTATTTGAGTTGATCCTTCAGTGTAGAACCACATGTGTTTTTCTATCATAGAAGAATAAAATATTGATAATATATTTTATTGTGTACGTTGCTCACATAATTCGAGCTTGAGCTTCTGAAATGACTAAATGAATACTTTTGTTAGAATAATACTATTACCTATTTTAAAAAATCCTGGAGGGCAGGGAATAAACAAACAGTGAAAAACTCACTACCCATTGAAAACTCTCCCCACCAAAGAGGAGGGAAAACAGTAACAATAAACACAACAAATCTGGATATGTAAACTCAGTTTCTCAGGTTAGAATTCACATTTTTGCCTGAATCGCCATTCTCTGTGCTACAGGACCTCGCCACAAGCTAAGACTTCTAAAAATATTTGTGTCAGAGAGTAGACGGTTTGCCGGGTGCCCTTTTACTTTTCTTATTCAGTATTATTACCTTCCACCTTCCTTAAATAGAGGCAAATACAATTACAGAGAAATGAAATGACCGCAGCGTTGACAGGGCTGGCTTGTTCTAGGACAATCGGATTTTACTGGATAATGTAAAGGCAACACACGCGTCCCGTTTATTTCATTTTTTCCACTGCGGAGAATCTTTTTCACCGCTCTCCACGCCTTTGTTGACCCAAAGCCAGCGAAGTTGTGTGGCTATAAATGGATCGGGGCAGCGGATTAAGAAAGTGGGGAGGGGGGACCTGACTTTCTCTGGGTGTCTACGGATCGGACGGATCACCGCGAAGGGCGTAGTGGTTGAGGGGGGTGGAATAAAGTAAACTGCGTGGCACTTTGGCTCAGTGAAACCCAGTTCCTTCGCCCCAGAGCTGTAGTGGCCAGATGTGCGCGACTCTCTAGACCCGAAGCCTTTTTCGTCAGCCACGGGTCCTCGCCAAACCGATGAAACGGGGTGGGAGGTCTGGCGGGTCCGAAATGGGGAAGAAATGTGCGCTGATCAACGAGCCGGTGGGGCTCGGGGAACCGCCTAGAGTCTTGGGGGCGCTCCCCCTTGAGCCCCGCTGGTTCCGGCGGCGGGTGGCTCCTTCCTCCCCATCCCGTCGCGCACTTTCTCCGGCAGGGGGCCCGGGCCGAGCCCCGGTCCTCCGCGCGCTCGCCGGCCGGGGCCTCTCCCCAGCTGCCCAAAGCGCGCCAGCTTGCGTGCGCCCCAGCTGGGGGTGTCTCCTCCATCACCCCACCCGACTCCCCCCGCCAACTTCGCTGCGGGACTTGTTCTGCGGCGAGAGGAAGGTTCGCTTCTCCCGCTACTGGGGCCTGGAGAGGCCAGGGCGCCGCGGGATGGGGGAGCGGGGGGAAGGAGGTCTTGCGGCCGCCGCTCGGACGCGCACCCTCCCCTCCTTCCGGGGGCTCCCCGATCTCGGCGGAGCGGGGACCCCGGGAGGTCCCCCAGGCCGCGCCCCCACCGGGACACGGAAGGAGAAGGCGTCTTGGGACGGCGCCCGGCCCGGGGCCCTCCACTGTCCCACCGCATCCTCCCCCCGCGTGGCATCCGCCACCTCCGACAGCCTCCCGGGGTCCCTCCTCCGCACCCCTTGTAGTGTAACTGACCAGGAGCCTCACGCTAATTGCAGAGTTCAACAGAAATCACTAGGCTCACAGAAACCTCGCCTTCCTCCCACGAATCAGCTAGAAAGGGAGGCCGGGGAAACAAAAGACGTAAAGGAAGATTAAGCTACTTCTCGGTCGGCGCTGAACTTGGAGGTGGAGGAGCGGCGCGGGGCGCGCGGAGAAGGAGGCCGCGAGCAGGGCTTCCGAACGAAGCCCGAGCAGGGGGAGGTGGGGAGCGAGGGAGGGAGCCAGACAAACATCTGGGGATTGGACCATATGCTGAAGCTTTGTCTTGTCCTTCAAAGTTCGACTGCCCTTGAAGTGATTTGTCAGGCGGCCCACTGGTGACAGGGAGGCTGTTCGGCGTGGAGCAGGGGGCGGGGGGTGCGGGAGGCGCCGGGGGGCGGGGAGAGGAGAGGGCGGGAAAGGAGGGGAGGAAAGAGGGAGAAGCCGAGGAGAGGGGCAGCGAAGTGACCCCACTGCCCGAGGAAAAGGAGAATCCGGCGTCCGCGGAGGTGCGGAGCCAGAGACGGGGGAAGCGGGCGGTTCCAACAAGACAACGGAAAAAAGACGCAGGAGGCAAACAGAACTCAGGGGGAAGGAAAGAAGCCGAGTAGAAAGAAAGAAAAAGTGGGAGGGTGGGGGAAGTGAGAAGGAGAAAAGAGGAAACAGACTGGGAGGTAAATTGAAGTCAGTAATTGTGGTGTCTTTAAAAAGGGTGCAAATCTATTTTAGGAAAAGTGGCTTTGAGCTACCCCCCTTTTTTCTGTCTTTTTTGCCCGCCAACCGCTGAACTGATTAGACTGTAATTAAGGCCATAAAGCCCTCAGATTATCCACCTGTTTATTCACTAAAGTCGGGGTCTCATCAAGCAAATTAGCTGCTTCCAGGCTACACATTGGGCCTCGAGCTTGCCTGATTAATGAAGTTTATTGGGAGCTGTTAAAAGCATTAACTGGAGAAAATCTCAGCAATTCGTCATATTTAAGGATGGAAATTAAATCTTACTATGCAAATGAGAAAAAAAAATTTAAGCGTCTTTGGGGGTTACTATCAGCATATTATTTTTTTCTTGAAGATTCTATTCAGGAAATGGGCTTTAGAACAGGAAGCCTTGTTTGGACTTAGGTTCTCAAAAATATTCAGTCCCACTGTATTTGGCATTATGATGAGGAGTAAAAAAGAAAAAGTAAGACTACTCAGGTTCCCAATGCAAAGAGATTTTGAAGACATCCAATCATAAAGCCAACCCTCAGAAGCAACCCAATTTTTAAATTAAAATTAATGTACCCATCTACAGGATGAGATTTGGGCGTATTCCTACAAGGGGCTTAATGTTCGATTTGGGAGAGGGTCTGTGATGAAATCCAAAGCTAACCGAGAGAGGAGGGGAGTTACGTAAGTGCCCTAAACAAGGAGCAAATGTAGGGTGACCTGAAAAAGCACCACAAATAAATGAATATACTTATAAATTGGCCATAGAAAATGTTTCTGTACCCAGTGTTTGTCATCATAACCACTGTGGCTCTTGGTGTGATTAAGAAATTTAACAAGAGAAGTGGGAGAAGTATAACCGAGTGGAAAGAGGAGGTGTAGTGCAAATTGAGACCATAATCCAGAATTTGTAAAGTACGAATTGACTTTAGGTGCTGCTTGGTGATATTGCCACACAAATGTTTATTAATGGTTGCAGTTATAGAAGTGAAGAGAGTGATTTCAAGATATTAGTTATTCTTGAAAAGGGGGAAATCTTTTCTCCAAGAGTGAGAAAAGTCCACGTCTAGATGTCTTCTATTTCAACAAAATATGGAAAATAAACATGTGTAATGAGTAAATATTTTAGTCAATGAAAAGCTTATGGTAATGCAGTCTTTCAAGATTTATTTTTAAATCTCTTCTTTTATGTTTTCTAGATGCATTTTAAGTTCAGTTTGAAATGTTTACTCAACTAGTACGTTATATATTTAAGGACAATGTTGTATGTTTTATAATTTCAGTGAAATATATATTAGAGTATATGAAATCTAAACGCTATATGAGACAACAGGGACAGGCATAGCTGATGGAAAATTCGATAACTTTTAAGAATATTTATCTCACCATAATAGTTACCTTTTACAGATTCAATTCGAAAATAATGGATAGATTTTTATAGTTATTCTTACTAATATTGTCATTCAAAATTGATCTTCTAGATAATTCTAACATTTTTATTTTAAAAACTTAAAGTGTTGAGATTTATTAATTTCTCTCACCTTAGTGAAGTTATTTACAGTTGTCTAAGGAAAGTAACAGTAATCACTTATATTGATTTCTCTTTTAAAGGTCCAAAAAATTCCAATTTATGTATCCCTCCCCTTTGGTGAATATAATATAGCTTTGTGAAGAAAAATGTAAATTTGATGTCTAGAAAATTCAATAACAACACCCAAAAGCATAGATAACCTTGAAAATCATCTTCGTTAGTCTTAATCTTTAAAAATCTTTAAATCATTTGTTTACTGTCTCTTCCAAATTTCAGTACATTCTAAATATGAACCACAAAAATTCCTTTTTGTTTCCGTCAATTCTATGTATCACATTATTTGGCTTATAATATGATAATTTTGTAACAGATGAACTGTAAACCTTTTTATTTAATATTGGAAATAAAATAATCATGTAAGAGAGTTTTGAATAAGGACTAAAAATTCTTGATAAATGCATCTGATATTGTCCACTGAATTATTTAAAATGCATTTTATACTTATATTCTAATTATTAAGGAATCATTCAGTAAAAAAGCACATACGTAAATTTAGTTCATTATTGTTTATGTAAATACAGATTTAAGTAGACTTATTTCTCCTATAATTTTAAAGTAACTGGAAGAAAAACAATTATCCTTTGTTCTGAAAATTGGTCATTTATTAGGACTTGACTTAATATCTGACTTAAACACATACACGAGAGAAGAGAGACTAGTAAATTGTCTCAGGATATTTAAAAATACATTTGCTATAAACAAAATTTAGGAAATATTTTATGTCCCACTTTTTAATATTAAAACATCTTAAAACCATACTGATCTTAGCATCATGGTATGATGTGTTTAACAGTTCATTTAAAATATGGATTTTTTTGTACAAAGATAATTTGCCTTTAGAGGGTACAGTCATGCAGAGTGGGCTTCTGAGCTACCAACTAATGGATGTCAATTATTGTCATTTGTATTTCTGATCTCTAGAGTGGTATGGATAAAGAAGGTCAGAATGGTCCCTGATGAAAGGAAACTTTTAAAAACGTTTGGAAAAGTTAATGAATTAGATTTCCCCTGCACTTGACGATATTAGGATTGGGAGATCAAGATTCCCATCAGCCAAATCAAGAATGTTCACAGTTGACAGGAAAACTCAAAGTTTCTTTTTTCCCCCACCAGAGAAATGCCCTCCCATCGCTAGAGGTGGTAATGCATAGAAACGATTATATTAGCTTAAAGAGTATGTTTCATAAGCAATAAACTTTAAATACACTGAACCGAATTATTGTTGTATTTATTTCATGAAGCTCTTCATAAGTGCTTGAAAATGCTTTTTGTAAAATATCCCTTTCACTTTATGAAACATGTTTTCTGCTGTGAATAAAATTACAGTCTTAATAAACCACAGCTATTGTTTTTTTCTCTTTGCAACAATAATGAAAGTTCAATGAAATGAACAAAGCTAGAAAAGATGTACAACACTCCCTTTTTTTCTTTAACTGCCTTTAAATGATTTATGAAATAAAAATGCTGCTTCAGTTTGCCTTTAATAACTAGCACTTCCTTCACCAATAGGTCTCTTGTCTTCTTAAATATTCAAAATATTAGGATATAAAAGAAGCTCTCTCCATGTGCTCTCTAAGACCTACTGCGTTTTTAGCAAAGCCTCCAAAAAGTAGAAAGTGTTTCGATGCATAGTTAACCTGATCAATTGGTTTAAAAATATATCTTTATTTGTTTTTAATAGAATGGTATTTGGAATAAAGAAATATGGCATATACCTTTAAAGAGAAGCCAGCATGTCCGTAATATTCACCAAATACATTTAAAATGCTATATTTCAAATATTTTGGCTTCTTAGAACTGATAGCTTCTCTGTAGAGACACTGACTTAAATGTTAAAATTCAGTTTAAAACTGTGTTTTAGTCACTTTAATACTGTAGAATTCTTAATGGAAAAATAGGTACATGAGGATAATAAAGTTGATAATATTTTCATTCTCAACTATGAAAATATTGCTCAAATGAAATATGTTTCATTATTTTATATTTCCAGGGCAACCTTTTGAGTCTGGTAAGGTCAGTACTGGGATTTTATTTCGATACACGATACGACCTAATTCTTTCATGTGTTGCAGAAATCCAGAAGGGGGTAGAGGGTGCCTCTCTCTTTTATTCTTTTTTTTTTTTTTCTTTGATGTAAGTCTAAATTGCAACAGCTAAAATGCCTTCCCATAACTGTAACAAGATCAGTGGGTTTTAAGTATGGAATGAATCAATTATTGTAAGCAGAGCCCCTGTGTAAATCACTGGATGCCAAACCAACCTCAGGATTATAAAATGAATCTTTGACAAGTATTCAAGGTTTCAGCGTAGTCTCAATAATGAGGATTAAGTTCTTACTAACAAGTGAAAGCAAAAGTTTTATTCACTTACTAAGGAATATATGCATATTCATTAAAAGAAGTCAGATGAATGAGGCTTTATAAAAATGGGGAGGCATCTAGCAGCACCACTAAAGGTAAAAATCCATGATAAATATGTCTAGTTTATGTTAAAAACAAAATCCCCAAAGCATATTTCATGAAATGGCAATACATTTGTGATTGAGAAATAGCTATGTTAGCAATGAAAAATAATAAGGTAGTTTTTTATATTTTTATTTTAATCAAACTTTAAAAATAAAAAAAAATCAAGGGATTGTCTTAAAAGAAATCAAGACTGCTCGTCAGTTTTAGTAATTCTTAGAATTTGGTATTTTTCAACTGGGAAGAACAATAGAATGTAAAGTTTTAGAAGGACTGAAGACAGAGAAAAACCCTATTTTCTGATACAGAGTCTAACAGGGTAGGGAGATTGGGTTTACATAAGATAGTTCCCTCGTGCACATGTCCTAGATGATTCTCTTTGCTTTTCCTTCTTTTCCTTTCCTTTCCTTTCCTTTCAGATAACTGTCTTCTGTTAATTCCCTGTAACTAGTTGTTTAGTAACTACACAATTTACTATTGCAAATGGCAAGTCAGAAGCATAAACTACAGCGACATATTTATGTGTGCTTACCAATTTACTACCGTACTTGAATGCTTATGCTTATGATAGGGTTTATGTGTTTTTTTAAAAAAATATTATGAATCATGAAAACAAGAAATGTTTTTTCCTGGTTTATCCTGTCCCAATTACACACTTCTTGAAATTAGTTAGGTTCTGCATCACATAGAATCAGAAATTAATTAAACCAGTAAACATTAAACGTTATTCTTAATATACATAAAAACTGTAACATCAATGTTCTTTGATTTTATTTATTTATTGTTCCTTATATTTCTCTTTAAGCATTTCAGGCATTATACACAGAAATTAAAAGCATGATTCTTTAAAAACGTGGAATAAAGTCTTACAATAAATTAATTCAATATTCACAACACTTTATAACTCAGTGAAAGGATAAATGTATATTTTAAGAACTTTTATTTATTTGGGCCATAGTATATACAGATAAAAATATAGTACTCTGCTTAATTTTTGCCAGTTAAGATTATATTAAATTAAATATGCTAAATCAAATTGTGCTTATTTCTCTAATGAGAAAATGAGGAATTTTGGCATAGATGTAGATATTTGTGAGAAAATCACACCTATGTAATAGTAAAAATATAATACTTAAATAGTATTTTCCCACATTTTTTATCAAAAATAAACTATTTTAATAATCTTAATTTTTCATTTTTCGATATTTGTTTCAAATGTATTCCTATTGTTCTGGCATATATGTGTATCATTTTTTATTTTAAGACTAAGACATCTATTATTGATGTACATGTATAAACGTAAACTGTATCTCAAAATGAATACAAAACTCACAAGAGTGAACTGAAAGAGAATACTTACATAGAAACTGTAAAGGTATGCCTGAAACAGCTAAAATCAATGTCTACGAATTCATTTTCAAAGGCAAGTTTTTAAGTCGTATGCTGGACTTGAAAAGAGAAATGATTTGGGAATAGTGAACATTTACAGATAAGATAACGCTGTCTACTGTGCAATGAAGGAACTTAAATTTACAGTGAGAGTCTGACATCTGGTGGTGAGAAGGAGGAGTAGCAGAATAAAAGGGGGCTATTGTAAAGCACCTCCTGGCTTTTATACAGTAAAAACTCCATTAAAAATTGTAAGAAATTCTTTTATTTTTTCTATATCTTAGACATTTTCATAACATTTTTGCCTCCTCCTAATGAATTTAGCAGGAGTCCTCTCTTATATTTACATTTCCTAAATATTGCTTGTGTTAAAGATGTATTTTCAATAGAGTGAAAATATTGGTAAGCAGTTATTTTTTAAAATAATAATAAATATGCGCTTAGAAATAGTTTGACTTATTAAATTAATTCATAGAAAGTTAGTTTTATATTACATTTTTGGGCTCAAAATGAACCTTCCCTAAATCTTCCCAATAAACAAATAAAAAATTAAAAATTCACAAAGAAATTTAAAGTTATTTTTAACAAAGAGCAAGAATGGCAACAAAAACATTTTAAACATTCAATTGAAAGGTAATCTTTATTTACAATAGCCAGGACACGGACCAACCTAAATGTCCATCAGCAGATGAATGGATAAAGAAGATGTGGCACATATATACAATGGAATATTAGCCATAAAAAGAAACAAAATTGAGTTATTTGTAGTGATAACTAGAGTCTGTCATGCAGAGTGAAGTAAGAAAGAGAAAAATACTGTATGCTAACACATATATATGGAATCTAAAAAAAAAGAAAAAAAAGGGTACTGATGAACCTAGTGGCAGGGCAAGAATAAAGACATAGACGTAGAGAATGGACTTGAGGACAAGGGGAGGGGGAAGGGTAAGCTGGGATGAAGTGAGAGAGTGGCATGGACTTATATACACTACCAAATGTAAAATAGATAGCTAGTGGGAAGCAGCTGCATAGCACAGGGAGATCAGCTTGGTGTTCTGGGATGACCTAGAGGGGTGGGATAGGGAGGGTGGGAGGGAGGCTCAAGAGGGAGGGGATATGGGGATATATGTATGCATACGGCTGATTCACTTTGTTGTACAACAGAAACTAACAGTATTGTGAAGCAATTATACTCCAATAAAGACCTATTAAAAATAATAATTCATAGAACAAAACTATTGATAATAATATACTCCTAGCCCATAATACTATTTTTATTAAAATTATCCAAAAGAATCACAAAATTGGTACAGCAAACTATGTTCTAAGACTAACAACCTATTACAATGTAATATGTTTGTTATACAAAATTAATCCTGCTTAAATTTTGCAGTAAGTAAATTACAATAACAGCTAAAAATAAAACTAGTAATATTAATGTTTCATAAAGTAGATTTTTCTAAGTTATTTTATCTTATAATTTCAACATGTCCTTCAAATAATTTTTAAATGTATTGCTAAACCAGAATAACAAGCTTTTTTTTTTTTTAACCCTTAAAAATCAAAATACAAAACTAGAAATTAATGCAGAATTGGCATCTTCTGGTGCGTATTCAAAGTGACATGAAGTAGCCAGAGAGGAAAGCTTTTGCATAATTTATGTTCCTAAAAGATTTAACCAAACAGTGTGGAAAATGTTAATAATTAAAAAGAAAAAAAACATATCTTGGTAATTGCCTCCAATTAATTGCCTCCAATCTCCATTTTGCTCAGTGTATGTAGGCAAAGTATTAGGACTACATTGATTGTTTCTGGTGTGGCTCTTTGATGTCTTCATCTAAGAGGCTGTGTGACACTCAGAACAGAGAATGCCACTGATCTCCGAAAAGGTTCCGTCGTTCTAGCATTTCATAAATCCTTCTGTAGTGGCAGATAAGCAATAGTATCCTAAGAACAACATCTGTTTCTTCCTCATTTCTCCACAGCTTTAAATTGAATTGATGTATGGGGTGGATGGTCATACTGGCTTGGTTATTGGTCTTCCTCATTGATGCCCTTTATATCATGCAGGAGATTGGATTCATTGTTTATTGTGAATCTGCTGAGTAAACTTTCAGGAGAACTTTTCGAATACTCAGGAACACTCAGCAATGTGAAAGGGAGGCATTCTCCTGTACCACTGTAATCAAAGACGTAAAAACATTTCTATTAATTTATCCGTGAAAGGTTGATATTCCCACAAATTGACGAGAATCTTGAAAGAATGTTTTAAAAGTAAGAATCAATTTTACCATTTACATAGACATTGCTCTGTAAAGCCCAGGTAATTTTAGGAATGCTAAATAATAGAAGCCATAGTGGTTTCTTTTTCCCCTTTGGGGATAATTCTTCTTATTCTTACATTAAATAGTTATTGATGCAATTACATTAAGTATGAAAACTCTCTCTCCAAGTGCTTTGAAGATAGGATATCTTTCTTAGCAGAGACTTGTGAGTAAGGAATGCAAAGAAATTTCAAAGCATTTTAGAATAAAAACAACTCTATGAATCCACTAATGAATGTTGGTGTTCATTTCCCCCGTAAAAATACTCAAATTTTTTCAGGGTTCTTTGAATGGGAAGCCCGTGTTCTGCCCTCATCACACCCTGTCTCCCCATGGTATGAACTCTCTGCTGTTTTCACAGCTCTGAGAAAAAAGGATGATATCAGTTATTTTCTGGCTTTTGATTTCTCAGTGCCTGGCACATGGTAGGATTTCAATGATTTTTTTTAATGAATAAATAAGTAATGAACGAATGCAAAAGTGCTTTTCTTTTTTTCCTCCAGTATCAGTAATTTTCGCCTAAAAGAGAACATAAAATTCCAATACGCATCTATCCATGCTTGAGAGAAAACAGCAAGATAAATTATTACAACACACACAGTCACATTATGTGTGAAGGCTTTGAAAATTCTTTTCTTTGGACAAAAAAAAGAAAAAGAAAGAAAGAGATGAGAACCTTTACAATTAAGCAATCCTTGGGGTCCGTGTTATAGAAGTAGGTACATGAAATAGACAACGTTTTAGCTGCTAATATCTGCATTGATAATGTTTATACAGTGTGATGCCATCTGCTTTATGAACATTTGCACACATTAATGGGCCCTGAGCTTACAATGATATATTTTACCTGCAGAAGCATGTCAGAAATTTGCAACAGATCAAATATGTGGGCCCGTAATAGGCATTCCATTATCATGTTAATCATAATCTGAGCATTTGGTTTTCTGATGATTTTACTATAAAATTATATATTTTTAGAGCCCTCTTAATTTCCACATCTTTCCTGATTGCTGCTGACCACATTATTTTTTCCATCTGATTATATCCTATAATATATACTCTCTTTGTTTCTCATTTGCTATCAACAACCCAATTTAACTATTCACTAATGACAGAATTGTCTTTCCCAAGTGGTTGCAAGTTCCCCAGATCAGGGTGTGTGTCTCCCTTCTTTGGTTTCCACGTACTTCGCACAACCAGCGTTTTCAGAGATAGTGTTAACTTTTGAAGTGCCAGGACTAAATATGTCCTGGATATTTGTTTTTATAGAAATGCTACTAAAATAAGATTCTATGAAACATAATAATAAGATTAATAATAATCAGATTCTATGAAACATAAAATGTTTTCTTGTTAGCTGGTTCAGCTAATGTTATCTGGAGCCAACCCCACTCTGTACATTAGCCTCTTTTTTTCTCCATGGTGTTAATCACCTCCTAAAATTAACTTACTTGGTTATTTTTTAAAACTTTTTTATTATCTACCTCCCTCACTAGAATCTAAGCTCCATGAGGACAGGGACCTTTCTGCCTTATTCATAGCTCTATCCTCAATGGCTAGAACTACCTCTGTCTATAGCAGGTGCTTAGTAATTGTTAATTTTCCCCTAGACACTCCATTTGGAATTGACACCTTGCTAGGATTTGATTCATAGTGTTAGAAGGGAATTTAGAGGTCATTTAACCTCATTCTATAATACCTCTGAGAGATACCCATGTGACTTCTGCTTGTATTTTCATGACAGGAAGCTCATCATATACGGCGGCAACTTGAGCCAATGCTGGAAAGCTCTTGTTTTTAAAAAGAACTTTCTTGTAATGACTCGAAACCTGTCTTGCTGATACATTCACACCAGGTCTAGTTTTGTTCTACGGAACTACAAAAACAGGTCAGTTTCTACATAATTACTCTACATAATTACTCACACACACACGTGCGCACGCACACGCGCGCACACACACACACACACACACACCCCGAGTTACTGTACTCTTTGAATAAAATATTACTGACATTGTTCATTCATTCCGTAAGGTGAGCCAGACAGGACCAATTCCTGTTTTCATGTCCACGTAGTCAAATGGGAGAGACAGATAATTAAACATAATACGTTCACAACACGTGTTAAGCATAATGCTTGAATAAGAAGTACAAGATCAAAAAGAACCAAAGTAAAATCGGGTTCAGAAGAGAGGCAGCCCCAGGTTCTGCTGTCTCAAACAGATGTACAATGTAACACCCTCCTGCATCCCTCCACAAGATGTACATTACACAGAAACACTTCTGAAACTGGATGAATGGGTTTTTTCTAGCTATGATAACATAATAAGTATGGCTGCAACCGAGTCACAAGACGAGAGAAAAGCCTACCAAAAAAGAGCACACTACATTTGGTTTACTTATATGTAAGACTGAGCATTACCATCATCTGCTGGAATTTCATTTTCTTCTAATTTTTTTTGTCTCTTGAAAAATTGGATTGGCTTTCCAAATACGGTTTCATGTTTTTCCTAATAAAATAATGTGTGATTCTCACAAAGAAATCTTCTATGTTTCTAAAACTTGCTTATTTCTAATATGCATATTTAATTTCCTATTGCAAAAGGTTTTTTTTATAAACATTTAGATCACTAAGCAAATGAGTAGCTTCTTAAATTAAATGATGCATGTCATCAACCATGTCACGCAAAGTTGTTGATCAAAAAAATTTGAATGGAGATGCTTAGATGTTATGATATATACTTATAACTAGATTTAATCAGTTTGCAGGGTGAAAATTAACTGCTCTTACAAGGGTTTGCTTTTAAAACTTTTTTCCCCAAGTTTGTTGCTTACCTTCAATCTTAATATTTTTATTGTCAAAGCGCCTACCACTTCTTATCACTCATACTGAAACACACCACTCTCTTCATATTCTCTTGACACAAACTCGTACTCTTTTACACCATTATTCTCTTCCATTCTCTCACTTTCTGAACTTAGTTTGATCCTTGATATGGAATCCAGGTGGTCCTGGAATTGCATGGAAAGAAAGAATGAGTTCCTTAACTCCAAGAAACTTACAGCTTTGGTCATTCCACAGATTTTAGACAGCAAAATTAACACAAAAGAAAGAAGAAGAAGAAAAAAAAAAAAAAAACAAGCCACACAGAAACGTCTTTAATGGTTATGGCAGGTTGTGTTTTCCAAAGATGGCCACCAAAATCTCTCTTGACCCATATGCTATTCTAGAATCTTGTCACTCCCCCATCAAGAGATGGAGTATAATTCTCTTCCCCTTGATTCTGGGAAGGCTTGTGTCTCTCTTGCAAAAATAAAATAAAAGGAAGCAAAAATTAAGCTGTGTGACTTCTGGGCAAGATCATAAAAGGCAATGTAACTCCCATTTGGTTTGCTTCTCTCTAGAAAACTTCAGGCCTTGTGAGCAGCCTGATTACCCTGACACTGCCATGTTGTGAGGAAGCCCAAACTACCCATGAGCAGAGGTCACATGAAGAAGCCCTTGGACCATATGAAGAGATCCCCTAGCTGACCGCTGCTCCAGCCCCACCCCGGCCACTGTTCCAGCTCCAGCCACCATCTGACTGCAATCAGAGTCCCACAGCCAGAATCAGCCAGCTCAGCCCTTCCCAAATTCCTGACCCACAGAAATCATGAGGAATAATAAAATGAATGTCATTGTATTAAGACACTAAATTTGGGAGTCATTTGTTATGTAGCAATAGATAACTACAATGGCTTTCAGAAACTTGGTGCTGAAATGAAGGTAATGAAGAATAATCTTGTTCTATGCACAGCTTTAAAAGCAGTGAAGGCTGAGATTCAGAATTCTTTGGTCCTCTAGAAGGGTCTCCCAGCTGTTGCTATTTGTTCTTTGGTAGTACCTAAAATTATGCTTTGTCATGATTTGTTAAATGTTATTGAATTTTATAAAATATGTATCACATTAGTATAATTTCTTTAAAAAACAGTATCCAACTTTCTATTAAATATATCAAGAGATTTTATTATTATGCCCTGTAATGGTAGGTAGCCAAATGGAGGCCTTATCAACTCTTTTATATGTATTACTCAACAAATATGGTAACTCTTGGCATAAAACAGCATATATCAGTTACGATTATTTCATCAATGAATGATAGAAATCCTCAGCTTAAATTGATGTAAGCAAGAAAGAAATTTATTATCTCAAGAAATCCAGAAGTCAGGGATCTACCATGATGGCTTGGGCTCTGCTTCTTTGAGTCTCTTGGGTCAGCCTCACCTGTGCGTGGGCTTCACCCTTACACTGGAAACAAGATGGCTGCAGCAGTTCCGTGCAACACATCCAGACACAGCAATGGCCTGGAAAGAACAGTCTGTTCCAATGAATTCTTATTTTGAATGAAAAACTCTTTAGCATTTAATATCCATTCATTCAATAATTATTTATTCAACACTTGATAAATGCCTGCCAATAGTCTAAGTGCTTGAAATGCAGCTATAAGCAAAATAGTAGACCTCCACTTATATGTCACTGGACATAACTGGGTCACATGGCACCCTGTACCCATTCAATGGAAAGAGTTATAAGACCACTATGATTGGAACCCAATCCAAGATATTTCAGGAAAAAGGATCCCTCTTCCCTAAATCATGTAGGAGAGGCATAATCACTTGAACAGATTGCGGCTTTTCCAGCAAGGATCCAGTGGGGGAAAAGGATATTCAGTAGATCACTTAGCAGTGTCTGTAAACAGAATTTATAAGAATATATTGTTATTCAGTTTATGAAGATTATCTAATAACGTAGATATGTCTTGTTACATAATGTTAGGTTAAGTTACCAGGATTTTTAAAAGGTACATATAAAATGATCACAACTATATATGTTTAAATGTTGGCATATTCAAAAGGACCAAATAACAATACTAAAATGCTAGTAACATATTGCCTGTTTACTTTTTGTGATAGAGCTATTTGTGTATTTGGTATATCCTGTTTCTACTTTTCCCGCTAAATTTTCTTTAATGAGCTTTTTCTTCTTTAAATAGTTCTTTAAATGAAAAATAATTTCTTGTCAACTGTGTCCAGCTACATTATCTACTGCCTAATCTAAATCAAATAAAACAAATTTATGGAGCCTGAAGTTTCCTAGTCTCAGATCATAGCAATGACATCTTTTTTTTTTTTTTTCCAGTACTTCCAGCTCAACCAAGAGACAAGCAATTTTAAATAAAGAAAAAGAACTCCCTTGCCAAGAATCTTCAGATCAATGATCAAGAATATATGATATTTTAGAGTTTAAATATTTGTCAAAGATTAAGATGATTATAAATTCACTAAATATATATTCTTACAGCTATACTAGGTTTTGGTTAATGTTAACATATCTTATGTTTAAGTTAATTAATGATTTACCAGAAAATCTGCTTTATAGTATAAAGAGAAATAGAAACCTTTCCTCCAAGCATCCAGATGCCTGGAGCCTACTAAGGTCAAGCCCCAAAATAAATCATATATAGTTCACTCATCTCTCCTTCTCATTACTCTTTGGTTTCAGTTTTCATGGGGACTCATGTTTGAGGGGCTAATTATGATCACGTAGGCTGTTGGGAGACACACATTCTCTTGGGAAGAAAAGCTATGAGGTTGAAAAGCAGCAGGGCTTCTTTCTCCCACTGCGATCAGGATAATCCACAAAATACACTCAGTAAGAAGTGTTTGCTAGCTAAAAAAAAATGAGTACCGTAATTTCTCAGTCGCACTAACGCGCCTATGCTCATCAGCAGGGCTCAGTTGAAGATTTAGAAGAAGTAGTTTTGGGAGATGAAACATTCAGTAATTTGCCTTTTAAAGGTGACTACCTATGAAGCAAATCTTCATGGCTAATGTAAATTGATAACCTCTTGCCTGCATCTAAAGAACAGAAGCCTGTCTCTAGTCGTAGAGATGTGTTAACTGTTGACCTCTCAAAACTGCAAGAACATGGTGAGCACTGCTTTTCCCTATCAGTTTGACATCTAAACAGCTCAGAGCTGATAGGATTCTTCATCAATCACCTTGATCACAATGGCTGTATGGACAGGGAATTTAAGAGAGCTGATCTGCTCTGTCACTTTGGGCTACATTGTTCTTTTTTTCTTTCTTATTTTTCTTTAGGCCATCTCATCCATCAACTGAACTGCACAACAATTGAGACCTAAAACTAAAAACACAAATAATGACACTTAGTTAAATGATTGGGCACTGCTAAACCCACAGGGAATCAGAGTAACCGTTCAGTTTGATTTAAAGAATCAGTCCACCAGTTGTGAGGTACTCATGCAAACAAATGAGTATTTGGCATTATGCATCCTGTATCTAATAGTCTCCGGTATTGCAAAGACTTTAAATATCCAATGCAATAGAATACATTTTCAAAATAAAATCAAAGAGATCAGATTTGTGGTTACCAGAGGCAGGGGGTAGAGGGAGTGAGAATTGGGTGAAGGTAGTTAAAAGGTACAAACTTCCAGTTGTAAGATAAATTAGTACTAGTGATGTAATGTACAACATAATAAATGATATTAACACTATGATACATTTTTTATGAATGTTGTTAAGAGGGTAAATTCTAAGAGTTCTCATGACAAGGAAAAATATTTTTTTCTATTTGTTTAATTTTGTCTGTACATGAGATGATGGAGGTTCACTAAACTTACTGCGGTCATCATTTCATGATGCATGTTAAGTCACATCATTACACTGTACACCTTACACTTACACAGTGCTGTATGTCAGTTATATCTCAGTAAAACTGGTAGAAAAAAATTAAATCACCAGGTGTCGAAATCTTTGAATGAATACTATTCTGAATAAATCAAAAAGGACGTTGTTAGAAAAGAAAAAAATGAATACCAAATATAATAGTTCTGGTAAATGAGTTTCACGTGCAGGAGTTTGTAGCTTATAAGTTCAAGTATAAGCGGTGGGTAGACGTGTCAGCCCGGGATGTAGTGATGCATCGTGAGAAACACAAGGAGCACAGCTTCAGCTCTCCCCAGGGACAGCCAGGGAATCTCTGAAGCCTCTGATACCTTGGAGGTCACATCTCCCTCTGAATTTAAAGGTACCTTATTTTGTCTTTTACATCCGTGAATATGATTAAACTCCTGCTGTTGTGCTAAATTTCCAAGATTGTAAAAAGTCAGGGGAATTAAAAAAGTCACTGCAGCATTTCATTTCACTAGCAGACTAACGTTATAGGAGGACATAGGAAATTGCTTCAAAAGAGAACCTGTATCCAAATTCTGGAAAATCTGAGTGGGAAAACCTGGGTGGGAAAGAGAAGATCCTTTTAGGTGTGTAAGGACAATGTGAGACTCCTTACCAGAATGTCTTAGTCAAGAAAATTAAAATGTCATTTTAATAGTAAAAAGAGGCTAGAATCTGGTCACTTAACATGAAAATTTGCCAGGAGTTAGTTGCAATATCCATTTTTCTGTGGACCCCTGGACTTGTTCATAAATTTAGAATGTTGCTTTTATACCTTAGAGCTACAAAGTAACTACACAACATGACCCTTTCTGTTTTAGTACAATACCACGATTTTACACAACTAGGAGTAAAATGTTAGATGTAAATATAAAATTAAGAAACAGTGAAATCAACAAAGATAGAACATATACATGAATGACCAAGTCTGCGTTCATTCAGGACAAAATGTAAAACAATTTGCTTATATCTATAAGATGAAAAAATACTCATGTTGGCCTATAGTAAAAATAATTGCAATGCATGTTAATGCATATGTGCTTTGAAATCTGTTGACTCCTATGAGCAATATGATATTTTGTGATAGTTCAAAATTCAAGTTGTTTCAAGGACAGCGCTTAAGCAGATCCATCCAAAAGGACTGCCTCAAGTTTATCCCAGTTTAGTGTCTGCACAACATGAGTTATCAACACGGAGCATTCTTCAAAATAAGTTAACATTCGTGATATTTCTGAGGTGCACATCAAAGAAATTATTTCAGTAAGCCCAGACTCTTGCATCTTCCCATACATAGAAAAACACTAAATTCCTTAACTTGAGATGTGGCCTCCTGGGCTTGAAGCCCTCAAAATTCCTGATAACTCTCAACTTTTAGGTTGTGAATATTTTTAAGTCTACAGGTATAAAGCAGACTCTTCCAAAGCGGAACAAAAGACAAATCTCAACATTTGGAACACTGACACCGGTGGTGGACACTCCCAGAAAGATCCATCTGACGGAGCAGTTAGAACGTTGTCACCCCTTTTTCCACAAGATTGTACAATCGACACTGACAGTGGGGAATTGTAACAGGAAAGAGCTAAATGGGACTCCACGTTGGATCTGTTTCTTTGACTTTAACAAAAGTAACGAAACTTTAACCTTTGCTTTTGGTTACTTTTGTTATTATAATCATACGTAATGGCCTGCCTCAGGGAGCCCTGCCCACTTGTGAATGGCTGCAAGAAAAAAGAAACCAACACATCCCCTCACTGAGGCTGGTCGTTCCCGGAGATGTTTTGCAAGACTGATGGCCCTTTTACTTATTACTTCCTCACCGCCTTTCCCTCTCTGACTCTATAAAAGAAACTGGCATCCAGACCCAGATAAGATGGTTTTTCAGAGGCACTGGTCTCCCATCTTGTCATTCTACCAGATTTCTGAATAAAGTCGTATTCCTTGCCTAAAAAAAAAAAAATATATATATATATATATATATATATATATATATATTTGTGATGTTTGATTATGTAAAACGTTAAAAAATCTTATAATTCTTTAATATTTGAATTTTGAATAGGATTTTTTTTAGATTCTCCCAGGGTAAATGGTGTGCTTTATTAGTAAACATTTATTAAATTCATAAAATATGTCAGACAAATGCTTTATAAGCATCATCTCATTTAATCTTCTCAAAAATCCTATGAGATAATATTATTAGGCCCATTGGACAGATTAGAAAACTGAGATACAGAGAAGTTAAGCAACTTGGATGAAGTATATGTTGGACCTGGAATATAAACCCACAGCCCAAGCTCTTATTCAGTGTACTAGTCTGTGTAGAAACTATTTAAGCCACAAACCACAGAGTATTTCCTTCAGTAAATTCTGGTATACTTATAACATCATTATGAAAATAGCTTCAAACTATTATATATAGAATGGATAAACAACAAGGTCCTCCTGTATAGCACAGGAACTATATTCATTATCCTGTGATAAACCATAATGGAAGAGAATATGAAAAAGAACATGTATATATGTATAACTGAATCACGTTGCTGTACAGCAAAAATTAACACACATTGTAAATCAACTATACTTCAATAAAATAAAATTTAAAAAGAAGAAAACAGTTTGACAACATTCAAAGATGTTGGGTAACTAACGCCCTTTAAGTTGCAAAACTAAGTTCTTTTCAGACTCAGATAACTGTCTTGAATGAGAGCTGTTGTGTTCACTGGAATTTGAGGTTAATTCGTTTAATAGAGAAGCCATTTGTCTTTCAAGAAGGCCTTCCTATGTAAACAAATAGAAAGATCATTGAGAACCTCCTCATCTTTGTAGCCCAGACACCTAGTGTACTTCACACATTCTATGTGCTCATTAAGTATCTCTTGATTACATTAGCTAATCAATTAATTTATTATTGAACATTCAATTAAGTGAATCTTGGTCTTATAAGCAAACTCATATGTGTATTAGCGCATGGGCTCTGTAGTTTGTGGCACGCAGGCTCTCTAGTTGAGGAGCTTGGGCTCAGTAGTTGTGGTACATGGGCTTAGCTGTCCCGTGGCATGTGGGATCTTAGTTCCCTGACCAGGGATTGAACCCACATCCCCTGCATTGGAAGGCGGATTCTTTACCACTGGACCACCGGGGAAGTCTCTGTATTACATACCTTAAAAGAGGTCTCATAAATACACAATGTTAACTTACCTCTGGTGATTTTCTGAATTTACTTGTTGGGTAAATCTATAGAAAATACAAAGTACTATTCATACTCAAATCAAAAGTTTAAATAAAGGCATTGTCTTAGTTCAGGCTATAATAACAGAATATCATAGACTAGGGGGTTTAAGCAGCATTTATTTCTCATAGTTCTGGAAGCTAAGAAGTCCAAGATCCAGCATGTGGTTAGGGCTTTCTTCCTGGTTTGCAGGTAGTCATCTTATTGTATCCTCACATGGCAGAAAGGAGAGAGAGAAGAGAGAGCTTTCTCTCTCTTGTCTCTTCTTACAAGGGCATTAATCTCATTCATGAGGGCTCCACCCTCATGACCTAATTATCTCCCAAAGACCCCACCTGCTAATACCATCACATTGGGGGTTAGGATTTCAACATATGAATTTTGAGGGGACACAAATATTCAGTCCATAACACATTAAAATAATATCAAGTCTTATTAAATAATTCTTATTGTTCATTCTTTATTCTTTATATGCCTTCGTTCTGAGTTAAATTTCTGCTCTTTCCTTAACATTCCAATGTTCTGATTTGTGAATTTATTCATGCCTTTGTAAAAATATTACCAATCCACATAGTAACCTATGTATGATGTGTAATTCCCTCCTGAGTATGACTAATAATTAATCTAACTTGTAGGTGTCAGATAATATACCATTGTTACCTACTTGCCTAAAACTATACCAGAATTTTAGTCTGTGATCAACATATATAAAAATCTCTCTGTATAATTTCTAAATCTTTTTTTCAAAATGTGCTTGTGTACAACAGAAAGACAGCTTGGCAGTACAGATTTCTGTGCATGTTGAAGAGTGATCTATTCTCCACTTATTACTTGAGACTGTTGGATTCCCTAGCATGCTGACTAACTGATCAAGGGTTTGGACTGCTCTTACTGCAAGGTAGTGATGGTATTACCATTGCATCATTTACTTCCATGAAACAAATGTCCTTAACAAAGTCCACTTTTTATGACCAGTAAAAGTTTATGAATAAATGGGGAAATATTATAGCTCACACATTCTTGAGGTAAAAGCATACCTAGTTGGAGGGGTATACGCAAAGCTCTGGCATCTCTCTTCACACCCTAAAAAACTGGAGGAAATAGAGACCGTATAAGGTTCCAGGTGTGCATGTTTGCATACACTCCCAACCCTGTATTTCAGACTACTTTAACTTGAGGTTCCTGAGGACAAAAATAGAGAGCCGAGAGCCTGGTGAGTCCTTCCTTTCCATGTTAGGAGGAAGGATGAATTGCTGGGACTGTCGAGCTAGCATCCTGATTTGGAGATGAGAAATGAATATTAATATTCAAGTCTCTTAACGTCTTTTCTAAATTTCCACGTCACAGCATCAGAATAAGCAGTTTACAGGCTTTGTATTGAAAACTTGGGTACGAATTGGTGTGCTGCCTTTTTCTTAGGACTCCTTCCTCATTGTTTACATGAGCAGCCCTTGGGAAGCAGAAGCTAGACCATCACTTCCACTCCCCTCCTCCCATACAAAACTCCTTTCCTGTGTGGCTCGCAGATTCAACATTTGTGATTATTCACAATGTAACAGAAGCAAAGTGTTCCCCCTAAAGGACTGAGTTATCTATTTAAATGATCTGTCTACAGACAGAACAGGCAATGGAAGGAAAAAACCCTACATTCTGAAGGCAGCCTTAATAAATATCCTACTGAAATATAGTGGTGTTTCACAGAGACAGATATGCTCAAGTTTATCCATTTTATCTTGAAACTTTTTTTCCATTGTTACACAAAGTGAAATAGTAGAAGAAAGTAGAAACATAACAGCAATCATTATAAATGTTTATAGACATAAGTAAAGCCCTTATCTAAAGTTCATCCTGTTTAAGGACATGTTTTATGTTGTACAATTCCTCTTAGAATATCAATCTAATAAGCACCAAATGAGGCTGAAGACAATGCTGTTATAAAAAATGGAGAAAAATGATTAAAATATGATAATTATACTGAAGGCTTATATGCTCAATCTAATCAACAGGCTTCCAATTTGTCATAATGTACACTCACTCATACATTATTACTTAATTATAGCAACACTTCTATTTGGAAAGGTTGTCAATCAAGTGAACACCCAGCATTTTTTCTTTTTCTTTTCCCTAAGAAGGGGCATATTTTCAGCAAGGATTTGAAGCCGCCATGCTATTGATTTAACCCTTGAAATACTTTGCATGCAAAAACTATAGTTCCCATTGAATATTTTTCTTGATATACATATTAATATAAGTTTATACTATGTAACATTATTCTTTTATGTCAGAACTGATATACCACATTCTAAAAGAAAATTAAATATTGACAGAATTTGGTGATTTTATGGTTAAGATATCCATGTGCTTGCACTAAAAGACAAAAGATGTGCTGTTGTTAAGAGAGGGAAAATTTGACCATAGTGTTTCCCAGTTTGTCTGTGATCCCTATTGAATAAGAAATGGCAGTGAGGGTGAAATTTAGATAGCTCTTGGACATGAATGCTTATGTAAACAGGCTTTACCCATAGCAAATTAAAGGTTTCCCTTACCTTTTACTTTATCTCTTCTGGCTCCATTACTCTGCCTTCCATTTGGTAAAAATGTTTAACATATTGCAAAAACAATCATGTAAGTGCATCTGCCAGGGTCACCTACTAAGATGTTAGTAACTTGATCATATAACCAAGTCTTCTCTAGCAAAATGAAGCAATAAATTGAAACAACTACTCATATTATTGAAATGACTAAAAATGTGTCTGAATTATTTTGAACATATTATTGACTTTGGAAGATACATTTCTGTATATGTGCATACACATCTATATATATATAGATTAAATATGATTTCTGTATGTGTGTATGACTTACATGTATACAGTATATACTCAATTTTTTAACCCAGATTATTTAATAGACCATTTTGTCAAGATGGTCAGATTATTAACTAAGAATTTAGAAATATATATTCTTACTGAGTGTGGACATTTTGTGTCCTTAAGTATCTGGATAATTGGTTCTATGACTCCATTCAACCAATATGGTAGATAAGTCCATGGGATCTATTTTTTTATAATTAGTGGGAGAGAGAGTGAGAGAGAGAGAGAGAGACTTTATTTCTCCTTTATTTCTTTAACTATTCTTCTTTGCAAGTGTAAAATAAAGAAGTAAATGTTCGCATTTGCAAACCTCCATTATTCTTTACATCTAGTTTTGTGACGATGAGATACCTGATATGTACAATTGCAAACATGGAATATGAGCCCATATATCAACACTACTACATTTCTATCACTTTCATGAATTACTAACACAAACAATTATATCAAATGTTTTATTCTTTAAGGACTTAGATATAATACAAGCTACACCTAAGGACTTAAGGACATTTGGCACATGCCTCACTATTTGCAAGGAATTTATTTACAAATTCATTACAAGTGTTAAAATTAAAAAATCTAAAAGCATAAATAAAATTGAATAATAGTTTCACATCACTTGGAAGTATAGTATTGTTTGTGGTCTTTAACAAGTTCTCTATCCTGGGATGCAATTGAGATTTTTACCATAGATCAGAATTCACATCCAGCTGGTTTCATTTCTTAGCTTAAATTCTTGATTTACTATTTTTTCTTTCTAAAATAGAAATTCTTATCTAAAAATTACAGTCCATTGGAAATTGAAACGAATGACTGTATCAGATAGATCTGTATATTACCATTAAATGTGAACTAGCAAATTATGGAGTGAATTCTCAACGTAAATTTTTTCTGATGCTCTGTCAGATGCTAAGTGAACACGCATATTGTGTAAAAAACCTGGAAAGGTAGTGTTTCAACTTGAGAGATATCAGCCCATAAAATCTTAAACCTCCTTCTTTTTTTCTAATAAATTTATTTTATTTTATTCATTTATTTTTGGCTGCGTTGGGTCTTCGTTGTTGCACGCAGGCTTTTCTCTGGTTGCGGTGAGCGGGGGTTACTCTTCGTTGCGGTGCACAGGCTTCTCATTGTGGTGGCTTCTCTTGTTGTGGATCATGGGCTCTAGACGTGCAGGCTTCAGTAGTTGTGTGGCACGCGGGCTTAGTTGCTCCGTGGCATGTGGGATCTTCCCAGACCAGGGCTCGAACCTGTGTCTCCTCCATTGGCAGGCGGATTCTTAACCACTGCACCACCAGGGAAACCCTTAAACCTCCTTTTGGTTGCATTCAGGTGTGGAAAAAATGTTTTCATAGTTTGCTCCAGCACCTACAATATGCCTTTAAAATAAGCCCAAGATGGCAACAGGTACAAACATCTACAGCTTACTTTGCAATGCATCCAAAAAAGAAAATGAAGGTACAGTAAAATGTTAAATGTAAAATTTAGGTGGTAAATATATGATTTTTTTCACTACACAATTCTTTAAGCTTATCTGTATGTTTGAATACATTCAAATTGTTTTTGTATTGAAAGGTTGGTAAATAAATTCAATAATATATCATTAATTTCTTTCTCTCCTAGGAGACAAAAATCAATGTTGGGAAAAAGCTAAAATCTTTGGCACCTGACCTGTTTTTCCCACTGTTTGGGTTCCCTATAGAAACTGTAATAGTTCAGCCTTAAAGTAATAAGTTCAGGCAACTCAAGATACTCTACATTTCATGGTAATAAACTATTTGAGTAGGCCATTTGAAATCATACGTAAGACTTCATGATATCAGTGGTATCCTGAAGAAAAATTTTTCTATCATTCCATATTTCCAAATCTCATAGAGGACACCTTTCCCTCCAGAGCCCACATATGTTTATATGGGAAAGGTTGTTTTTGAGGGGGTGGGGGTGTCTGCTGGGAAGAGAATTAAAAAACTAAGGTGGTTTTGTGCTACTCTTTGACAACATTTAAATGCATTTTCCATTGGTCATTCATGCAATAAAATCGAATTTTACAAAATTTATCATTATACATTTTTGTTGGGGGAGCTGCTTGGGTGAAGGTGCTATGGTCACAGACTCACTTGATCCAGCAAATGAATCACAGTCACTATTCATACTGGAGTCTGATAACGATGCTTATGATATTATTCTTAGTGTTAGTATTTATATGCCCTTTTTTTTTTTAACTACTCCTTAGCATCCAAAGATCTCTTTTAAGTCATTCATCTCTTTTTATAAACTGTGGATAAAATACGTCATCATTGTTATAATTATCGTTAGCTAACATTTATTGAGAGAATAAGCATGCCAGGCACCATTCTTGGCTCCTTAGATGTTTTACTTCATTTATCCTTTGTAACAACCATGGGATTGGTATTATTGTTCATTATTTTCAGTTGAGGAAATTGAGGCACAGAAAGATGAAGTAGCTTGCCAGAATTATTTACTAAATATTAGAAAATTTTCAAACTGGAGTCCCTATCTGAGTTTTCTGAGAATGTCAAAAATAATAACAATGAGAAATTTGTGGGGAAAGTCAGGGCTTATGCTCCTTGCCTTAACTGCAGCCTCACCTCCTCTGCCACCTTTTTGCCCCATTGTGGGGTGGCCCGCTCTGCAGTTTCCTTTCCTCCTGGCCCCAGGGAGCTGCTTCTCTGGGCTTGGTTCCCTCACTTCCTGATGACTCCATTTTGATACTTGGCTGACTGCTCCAGGGAGGGATCAAGGTTCATCCCGGTACGCTATCTTAAACCCTGGAACTCCACCATTAATTAATCTAGTTGCATTCTGCTGATATCATATGTTCATGCAGAAGTGGATCCAAACATCCTAAGGAGAATTTGTAAGTTGTATAAATATGTCAACCAAATAACATACCTGAACATGTAAGGAGGGGGGATGAGTTTGGGTTTGAAACTATCCAAAGAATGGATATGTTTTCATTTCTTTCATACAGTAACACAGCTGAAAGCAATCTTCCTTTACTGTGAAAGAAGGCAGGAAAGAGTCAGGAGAGTACTACACTATTAAACTCCAAGGAGGGTAAGAATGAAAAGTACCTGAATTCTGCAGAGTTAGATTCACAGCTCTTTGCTGTAACACTCAGGATCCCCTGAGCCCTGATCCTGAGCGCATACTCAACAGTGACCAGAACAAACAATATTTTAATAATCAAGTAGTGTATCATGAAGAATGTAGGTTAGACATAAGGAAGAACAATCTGACATGGAGAATATTTGACCATGACGCTAAAATCCCTAATAAATTTAGATCAAATTTCAGCCAATTGGATTAAGAAGAAAAAAATCCAACCAGGACATATATGTGGCATTATGAGAGCTATAAAGCCTATTAATGATGGGCTGAATTCTTTATTGGCCTGATTAAATTTACCACACAGTTTGCTATCAACATGGGTGTCATTAGGTACTAAAGATAATCTATAATCTCATTTCATGGAGATGTTGAAAAATATAACTGCCTTCTTGTCTCAAAGAAAGAGGCTAACTCTTTCTAAAGAGAAAAGGGGACTTCCCTGGCAGTGCAGTGGTTAGGACCCCGCGCTGCCAATGCAGGGGGCACCAGTTCAATCCCTGGTCGGGGAACTAAGATCCCACATGCTGCGTGGCCAAAAAGATAAAGAAAATTAAAAAGTAAAGAGAAAAGAATAAACAAGCTCATGCATTCAAGAATTTTTCTAGTTCTTCTAATCAGTAACTAAGCATATAGAGATGTAAAAATCATATAAATCATATAAATTTCAGGTTAAGGGAAGCATATATATTGAACATTTTTTCTCCTGTAGTATAACAATTAAAAAATTCAACACACATTTATTGCTATGGGTCTGGTGTTGTAAATAAGCACTTCCATGTCCTCTATCTTATTTAACATTGTTATTAAACAGTCATTTTCATTTTCCTTGTAAAAAAGGAATTCTAATCCCTCTGTAGCCTGAGGGAAACTACTAAACCTTTATTCTTCAATTTTATTTAAAATTGAGATGATAATATTTAGCTCCCTAGGTACTATGAAAACTAATTAATTAGAGTTGGCAAAAGATCTTGAAGACCAAAAAATATGAAAATCCTAAACCTAATATTATTATGTTTTTATTCTTCACAGTGCCTTCAGTATTAGTTTCCTTTTTTTACTCCATTCTGCATCAGTAAATAACATTTAACTTGAAACAATTTGACATGAGCTAAAACCTACCAGCTGTTATCAAGATCTCTTGGCTAAAGATGGTATTTATGCAAATGTTTGTAGTACATACCAAAACATATGTGCTTGTTCACTAAAGATAGGAAAGTTTGAGTGAAAATAATATGATGAAATTCTTTTAACTGGCTCCCATGCGATTTCGGAATGGAATATGATGCTTTGTTTTTCATATTACTGGTGATATGAGATAATCTGAAGCAGCTTCAATGGTAAGTAAACAAATGTAAAGTACAGTCACCTGCCTTTTGACTTTGCTAGTGGACATCACTTTCTTTTAAGGTAGTCCCATATCACTGAATATGTTTTGGAAATACTCAGAATAGTATTCTTCTTAGCCTTCTGAAGCTTATTTCACAATAATTAAGCAGCAATTTTATATTCTTAACCCAAAAGCCAAGCTCTTGGAAAGACTACCATTGAATTATGGTACTTATTAAAATTCTCTGAAAATAAACCTTATAATATTAAGGTTTTCAAATATGACATATTTTATATGGAATTCATTTGAATCAAACCACTGTTTGATTCCTAACACCTGTAGCAATGAAAGGACCTCAGGAATCCTGAAACAAAAAGGAATGAGTTTGCAAGTAAATAGAATGGGCAAATCTGTGAATTCTTAGTGTGCTTTTTTAAGGCACTATTATGTGTTATATTTTAAAAGGAAAAAAAGAAAAAACTCGTTTAATTTCAAGGTCAATGATAATCTCAGTCTCTCCTCTTCCCTTTCTTTTCTATTTCCAGCCCAAATACCTATGAATTGTGAGGTGATTCTGAAAACGAATTATCTTCCAATCTAGGGCAACATATTTGCCTTAATTTCTTCCATATTCTGAAATGTAAAGAATTAAATGGAAAATATTTCATAATCAATAAATGATTGATTAACTCCCTGTCTTATCAGACTCGAAGCAATTCTATCACCACTGTTAATACAACACAATATTTTATGTATAAATTTTTATAAACTGTCCAATGTGCAATATAAAACTAACACAGCAGACAAAATCTGTGAGGAGTTTGCAATCTATCTTAAAGTTATATGGAAAATAAATACTCTTCAAATTCAAATAGGTTGATGCATTGTAGCACAAGATCAAAATTAGGGCAAAAGAGATAGGTTTATGGGACCTTGGACAATTGATTCAGCCATCTTAAATTATGTGTGTAATGATATCATGTAAATGATAGTATATTAGGAATCAAAAATGAGAACAGAAGTGAAATCATTTTAAACTTCTATACAAATGACAGATATTGTAATTATATAAATTAATATGAACACAGAGAAAAACATACGTGTTGAACTACTCCATGTTTTGAAAGGATGGGATATAGGGAAACGATACAACTCTGTTTCAGGTGGACAAGTTTTCACAGGGTGACATTACAATGCTTTAGACCTAGTAAATTACATGCTTAATGTACATGCTTAGGAATATCCCATGCTTTCAAGGCAAGGTCTCCAGAATGAGAATAGAAGGACCAACCACAGAGGAAACTGGGGATCTTGGAAATGAGGGAAGTCCTGTTTATGAATGAGAGGTGGCGGTTTGTTACCCAAGTGTTTGCTGCCTCATCGCTCCAATTTCTGGGGCCACCCTTGCCTATGACTTTAAAACAAACACATTTGGACAATGATATTTAGTCAATTAAGATGTGGAAGAGAATATAGTCAAACTCATAAGAGCAGAGAGTAAGTTGGTGGTTACGAGGGGATAAAGGGAGGGAGAAATAGGGAGGTGATGGTCAAAGGGTATGAAGTTTCAGTTACACAATAAAGGGGTTCTGGAGATGTACTATACAGCATACAGCCTATATAGCTAACAATGCTGCATCCTATATTTAAAATCTGCTAAGGGGGTAAATCTTATGTTAAGTGTTCTTGCAACACACACTACCCCACACCACACACACGAATCATAAAGGGCAGGAGGAAACTTTGGGAGATGATGAATACGTCTGTGGCCTTGATGGTGGTGATGGATTCTTGTGTTTAACCTTCAAGTTTAGACATTGAATATATATAATGTTTTATATGTCAATCATAACTCTATAAAATGGCTTTTTTTAAAGAAATGTATACTTGCGTTGGGTTGTCTGGAATGATGATCACTTAATATAATCTGATTATTATATCTGAGTGGTGAGACATTTTTTAGCAATAATTATTTTTACCTTTGTAACTAGGTTAGGCATGTATTTTTTTTTGAAAAAATCCTTATTCTGCAAAACAATTTGGGAAAATAAGTACATGGTAAAAGAAAGCTTCACTAGTAATAAAATGAGTAAAAACTTTTAAAATGAACTGTCATTCTACACTTATATAATTAAAAATAGTAAAATCTGATAATATTATTAAATGTTAAGGAAGGTTCAATGAGACAGGTATCTTCATACACTGCCAGTAAGAGTGTACTTTGATTTGACTTATCTGAAAAGCAAGTGGGCAATATGAATTTCTAAAAGGGCACAGCCTTTGACCCAACAGTATGACTTCTGGTATCCTATCCTAAAGGAAAAAAAAAAATCAGAGATACATACAAAGATACAAAGACATATTATTCATAACAGCAAAATTTTGGAAACAACTAAAAATTCAACAATAAGGAAATGACTAATGAATAATCGTATATCCATTAAAAATCATATTTAGGAGACTAATGACCTAAAAAAATGATTACTCAATGTGAAATGAAGAAAAGCAGAACTCGATTCTTATACACGATAAGGTTTCAGTTTTACAAACCATGTATGGGGGGAGGGGACTCACATAGGGAAAAGACCATTGGAGTAAACATACTACAATGCTACTAGTGTTTATGTTTCTAGTTTGTAGGATTGTACATAATTATTATTTTCATCTTCATACCTTTCTGTATTTTCAAGATTTTCTGCAACTAGAATGGGTTAAAAATCTCTCTGCTTTATCATTTAGGAAAGAAACACCCTTTCTCAAAATTTATTCTAAGAAATAATATTCAATTTGGGGGGAAAATTATACACAAAGGAATTTATCACAGAATTATTCATAATCTTAAAAACTGAAAAAAAACTGTAATGCCCATTAATAGAAAGGATAACTAACTTCTGCAACATCTCTCCAAAGAGTGTACCACATTAATTTATACCAATGACTAGGATGATTATGTAAAAACAAGGAGAACGCTTAAATGAAAAAACAAAGTCATCAAATGGTATGCAAAGTTTCGTTTAAATTGTTGAATAAAAACATTTATATGTGCACATAAAACACTGAAAGAAAACTTGCAAACTCTCATAGCTGTTATGCTATATCTGGGTTCCCCAGTGAGTGAACATTTTATTTACCTTTCTTTTCAAGCTTTTGTGTATTATGCCTATTTCCTCCTTTATGATAAAACCGATTTATAACACAAACCATAATGTCTGAATCAGAGAAGAACAACTAGTACAGTCATTCATTCCAATTCTATTTATTCTTCTTTCTTAATTTCTAACCATTTGTATGAACTTGAATCTTAAGCATATTAAGCATTAGTATTTGTCAGTGAAGCTTTATGGGCTTTAATACTGAGTTTATAAGGTATTGAGTTAATGTGACTCATTTACTTCACATTTCAGGATGTATACATGAAGAGCATCCTTCTAATGTTTACTTGTCCTTTTGGGTCAAGGATGCAGGTACTCCACATGTCTGTGATGTTTGCCTTTTGTAGGCATCCTCAGAATCAGAGACCACTTTTTTTTTTAATGCCATTTATTAAGTAAACTAAAAATGAGAGGTGGGGTGGGAAGAAAAGCAGGAGTTGAGGACACAAGTTGAGTCTAGGATGACTCTCAGTTTCCTTTTTGACAGTTTAAAAAAACAAACAATTCCTTCTCTACTTTGTATCGCCTGAGAACCACTATGGTTTTGTAAAGTCTGTAACAGTAATGACATCTAATCACCCACGAGTACATTTGTTTTGAGCCTATAAATATTATGTTAGTAATACTAAACTATCTCCATTGGCTTATTTGTAAAAAGAAAAATATATATTTATATTCTTATAAAGTTAACAAGGAGGGCAGAGAAAAGGGAATGGGAAGCAGTGTGTAATCACAGTTTCTCTGGACAGAAAAAACAGACTGGGGTCTTACTCAAGCTAGCTGGTCAAGCAGTATCTGAGGAAGAATCACAGGAGACAGAGATGATGGAATGCCACTTTTAAGGATGACACACATTGGGTTATATAGGATCAGATAAATGTGCTTTAAAAATCTCAGTCTTTTATAACAACACCTCATATATGTTAACATGATGAGACACAGCTTCAATATTTTATGAGATCGTTTTCTACTACTGATAGGTTTCATTTAAGTTATTAAACCACCAGCCTTCACAATAAAGGTAAATATATGTACTAACCATTTTTCTCTGCTATGAAATTCAGGCTCTATAGAATAAGTAAGGTGACTTCTTTTTGGAAAGATTTTGTCTGACACTAAGTTTTATTTCTTCACTTAAGATAATAAAATTGTTTTGATATTGTTTCATCGGTGGAGGGTGGGAGGTTAGGTTGAGAAAGAAAATAAAAGTAAAGAGCGAACACATATTATGGGAATTTTCCTCAGTGAAGTGAACAAAGGCTCCATGGGGTGGGTGAGTTTCCCTAGCATATGGTCTTTGGACTATGCCCTTTCTTTGCCAGTATTGATACATATTCTCCATTTCACTTTACCCAGTGTCAAAAGGTGGGGAAAGGAGATAGTGACAAATTGAAAAAGAAATATACATACATATGTAATCTCATTGGATGAAATATATAAATAGTTGGAAACGTCATTTTAATTACTACCTTGTGAATACAAAAGTATTTGACTCCACACTAATGATCTTGATTCTGGCACTGAACCATAACTAATGCCAAAAATTTGCAGAATTTCAAAGAAGAATATCACCTATAATATCAATGTGTCCTAACATCAAGGTCATTCTCTAATGATGAGGATTTTACTCACTTACATAATTTATGTGTAAATGAAGAATACGGATACTTTATGTTTCTGAAAGAAAAAAAAAAAAAAAAAACTTCTGCCAATTCCAAGTTTCTGATCCCAGGTAGTGCTCTTATTAATATAATTCCAAATGATATCACATTTCCCAAAAAATCTCTTGAGAGGGACTTGAGAGCTGCACCACTGTCTCTAAGAATTACCAATTACTGTCTTTCACACTTCCTCCTGAGCTGGATAAAAAGTATCCATCTCAAATTTATCAGCAAATACAGGATAGTTCTGGGGCCGAGAGTAAAAGAAGCTTTTCCTTAAATTGGCAGCCCTAGGAAGACTGGCCTTTCCTAAAGGTTGGAAGATTGAGACCCCATTACCATGGCCTTTGTCAGTTTGAAGACTTTATCTGAAGAAGCAGTCCATCTTCTGTCCTCTTTACCTTGGGTTACAGGGTCAGTTAACTGTTTTCAATCCAGGGAAAATATGTGTCTTTCAAACTGGTGTCAAGATACCCAAATGGGATAATGGGAGAGTGTTCAGTGGCGTCTCCTAGACTATACACACTGCAGAGCTTCATCTGCCTTCTCAGCGCAGATGGACGATCTTGAGACGAGGCTTGTGAATTTCACAAGCTGGCCTCATCTGCTTCTGCCTTCATTCCGTCTGGTGTTTTAGGATCCACTGCAAAGCTGTCACAGCCCTAACTGACAATAACACCAAGTGCAAGGGGGAAAAGCCCATTTGTTAAATTACTAGGATAAAGGAAGTGTAGTAAGTTCGATGTGCTGAGATGCCTCTTATAGGGTAGGTACACACGGCCTCACTTGTTAATTTCTGCTACCATATCCCAGAATGAAAAATGTGTTTATCCCTATTATGAAGATGAGAAAACTGAAGCTCAGAGAGGTTGACTATCTTACTCCAGGTCACAAAGCCTCTGAGTGGCAGAGACAGGATTAAAACCTGGGTTAATTTTTTACCAGGACCCCTGCTTTTTTTTTTTTTTTTTTTTTTTTAAACCACCTCCCTAAGAAGGAGTGATATCCCAGCATGTGAAATTGTGTGTTCTCCCTGGGAGGTCAGAGAATAAAGAAATCATTGAACCCCAGAATTCAAAAGCTCCAACAGGGTCATTACTGTGAAGAACGGAGGAAGTTATATCCTGCAATGGATAGTTCTGCGCACATTGTGGTTTTCTAATGGAAGGCACACAGGCAGAGCAGAGGTGAGATACAGGCGCTGGGGGTGGGAAAAATGATCAGGCCCAAAGGAAGCAGAAGGTAAGTAATACAGTCATTCAGTGGTGGGAGAGCAGCCTAGAACGTACTATACACAGGTCAGTGCAGACCAGCTCAGCTCCAAACTGTGTTTTCAGTCCTTTTGGAAGCAACCGGTTTCAGGCTGCAGGTAGTAATGGCCAAGTTTTCACCTTCACATTTACACCCAGCTCTTCCCCCAGAAGATCATTCTCTGAGCTGAAAGAAATAGGAGTCAGGAGCCGTGCAGTGGTGCATGCCTGCTCAGCTTATTAAAACATGGGAAGAAGGCAATATTTCACCCCCCAGAAATAAAAAAAGATAGACAAGTGAGAGCAGCTAATCCATCAGAAGAAATTAGCAAGCAGAGTATGTAGCTGTTTGAAATGATGAACGAGGCTGAAATAGCTACACAGGCTAACATCCAGTGGGATAATTACTCCAAGCTCTCAGGCTAAAATCTGTCTTGGAGGAACTGGGAGGCTTTGATGACTCAATTTCAATGGGCATGCTTATGAAATACGTAGTAAAAGCTATTAAAATTGAAATTGTTCTTGGTAAGTATTCTCTGACCAGGCTGCTGACCCTGTCAGGAGGCTTTTAATAAGGTACACACTATTTTTGTTCTCAAAAGTGGCACGTACTTTAGCTGCCCACAGACTCAGCTTTAACGCTATAGTCACTTGCCCTGTGATTTTTCCATAGACGTGTGCTGCGTTTACTGGTATCCTTGTTATGTAAAATGGTGAGTTTCCAAATCAGTGTAGACATTGTTCGTTTTTGCTATAAGAGAAGCTGCTTTCCTTGATTCTGTCAACCAGTTTTCCAGCTTCAGAGACAAGGATTTGTTGACAGGACTGATCGTAATTGATGTCCATGGAGCAAATGTCTTCAAATACATACTTGCTGATCTAAAACAGCCTTGTTTTCCCACTGGTGCTGATTATGTTCAGCCATGACCATCATGACGTTATTCCTGTGGAATACACCCAAGTATAATCTAAAATAATCCCCACATTTTAAAATGATTTAAAACTAAGTAGATCCTCCTCTACATACCTGGGCATACTTGTTTTAAGAAAATCCTCAAAGGTAGGAAAGAAGCTAGAGGATGCTAGGGCCATACTACTCCAAGTGTGGTCTCCAGAGCAACAACATAGGCATCTGGGACCTTTTTAGAGATGCAGTGTCTCAGGCTTCCCCTCAGACCTACAGAATTAGAATCTGCATTTTAACAGTATCCCCCAGGTAATATCCGTACACAGTAAAGTTTGAAAAGCCCTGTTCTCGTACACAACTGGTTTTAGATTTCTATCATCATTCACCAATTAAGCAACTTTGCACTCAGCCAAATCTTTCTCAAAACGTATTTGGAGGGAAAACAGCTACAAAGAATCAGAGGAAATCCACTCAAACTCCCTCTATTTATAAAACCACGCCTTCATTCAAAAGTACTGAGAGTCAAAGCAACTCAAAGATTTGAGGAAATCTAACAGTATAAATAGATGCTAAAGGAAACATGTAATTCAGGGAATAGAAGAGAACATTTACAAATTTCCAATTAGCATCTTCAGAGAGAGCTGAGGCAATGCCGCGAATTATGAAAGAACAAGCTTCTTTGAGAAAGGACCACTGAAAGAAAATGAATGAGCTCCTGTGAATTAAAAATGTGATGACTGAAATCAAAATATAATTAGAAAACTGAAGGTTGAGGTTAAAAAAAAGTCCAGAATGTAGAGCATAGAGAACAAAGGAGGGAAAAATTCTTTCATTCACTCATGCACGGAACAAGTAGTTATCATGCAACTGCTTGGAGTCAAGCAAGGGCTGGGGATGTTGCCGTGAACACAACAAAATATCTGTGCTCTCGGAGCTGATGAGGTGAAAATGATGTAAATAAAAGTTAAGAGCTATGGAACTTCCCTGGTGGTGCAATGGTTGGGACTTCGCCTTCCAATGCAGGGGGTGCAGGTTCCATCCCTGGACAGGGAGCTGGGATCCCACATGCCTCGTGGCCAAAAAAAAACAAAAAACAAAACATAAAACAGAGGCAATATTGTAACAAATTCAATAAAGACTTAAAAAAAAAAGTTAAGAGCTGTGGAAAAGCAACCATGGAAGTCTGCGACTCATTTGAAAGGAGGTTCAAAAAAGAAAACAGAAATTAGGACAGATAGAAAAAACTAAATAACAAATGAATAAGTAAGTAAAATTTTCCAGGAGTTGAAGAAAACATGATTTTCACATTGAAAAAGTCCATCAAATACCTAACGGGGGATAACTATATATATGTATGTACATATATATTGTTTTATATACATATATTTGCACATACATATGAAATTTCATAATACCCGCCAAAAAGTGGATTATCTACAAAGAAACAAGAATTGAATTAGCAACAGAGTTTTTATTAGCAATATTGTATTTAGATAGAAAACATTGGAAAAATACTTCAAATTCTAAGGAGAAGGCTTTTCAGTCTAGAATTCTATTCTCAGCCAAAGTTGACCAAAGGTAAGGACCACCTGAGAGACCTGAAATAGATTTCGCAGGCATACTTCTATAAAATAAACTTGGGCAATATAAAAGTCAGGGTAAACTGGGAGAGGTTGAGAGGTGGGGGTGGGAAAGTGAGGTGAAGGATCATGCAGGAGCAGGATTTCCTTCACCTTCGTTCATAAAAAGTCAAACAATACTATCCAAACCTGACACAATAAAAAAAAAAAGGAGTTTATTATTTAAAGTAGAAAGAGTAACCAATAGAAGTACCAAAAAGTATAGTCTAAAATCAGAAGAGAGGAAAGATGAAAATTACGGAATTATATTTCTTATCTGTCAGGATGGGGCATCAGAAGATGCTCTTGCCAGTTGTTAAATCAAGAATCAAGACCAGAGGGCTTCCCTGGTGGCGCAGTGGTTGAGAGTCTGCCTGCCAATGCAGGGGACGCGGGTTCGAGCCCTGGTCTGGGAGGATCCCGCGTGCCGCGGAGCGGCTGGGCCCGTGAGCCACAATTACTGAGCCTGCGCGTCTGGAGCCCGTGCTCCGCAACGAGAGAGGCCGCGACGGTGAGAGGCCCGCGCACCGCGATGAAGAGTGGACCCCGCTTGCCACAACTAGAGAAAGCCCTCGCACAGAAACGAAGACCCAACACAGCCATAAATAAATAAATAAATAAATAAAAATTAAAAAAAAAAAAAAAAAAAAGAATCAAGACCAGATACTATAAAACTCTTAGAGGAAAACATTGGCAGAATACTCTTTGACATAAATTGCAGCAGTATCTTTTTCAATGTCTCCCAGAGCAATGGAAATAAAAACAAAAATAAACAAATGGGACCTAATTAAACTCAAACCTTTTGCACAACAGAGGAAACCACAAACAAAACAAAAAGACAACCCACAGAATGGGAGAAAATATTCACAAACAATGCAACTGACAGGGATTAGTCTCCAAAATTTACAAACAGCTCATGTGGCTCAATGTCCAAAAAACAAACAACCCAATCAAATAATGGGCAGAAGACTTAAATAGACATTTCTCCCAAGAAGACATACAGATGGCCAAGAGACACATGAAAAAATGCTCAACATTGTTAATTATTAGAGAAATGCAAATCAAAACTACAATGAGGTATCACCTCACACCAGTCAGATTGGCAATCATCAAAAAATCTACAAACAATAAATGCTGGAGAGGGTGTGGAGAAAAGGGAACCCTCTGGCACTGTTGGTGGGAATGTAAATTGATACAGCCACTATGGAGAACAGTATGGAGGTTCCTTAAAAAACTGAAAATAGAGCTACCATATGATCCAGCAACCCCACTCCTGGTCATATATGTGGAGAAAACCATGGTTCAAAAGAATACATACACTCCAATGTTCTTTGCATCACTGTTTACAATAGCCAAGACATGAAAGCAACCTAAAGTCCATCGAAAGATGAATGGATAAAGGAGATGTGATACATATATACAATGGAATATTACTCAGCCATGAAAAAGAATGAAATAATGCCATTTGCAACAACATGGATGGACCTGGAGATTATCATACTAAGTGAAGTAAGTCAGACATGGAAAGACAGATATACGATATCACTCATATGTGAAATCTAAGAAAACAATGATACAAATGAACTAATTTACAAAACAGAAACAGACTCACAGACTTAGAGAATGAATTTATGGTTAGCGTGGGGAAGGGTAGGGGAGAGGAATAGATTGGGAGTTTGGGATTGACATGTACCCACTGCTATATTTAAAATAGGTAACCAACAAGGACCTACTGCAAAAAATAAAAAATAAAATAAAATAAAAAGAATCAAGGCTCATACAGTTAAAAGCCTTTGAAGAATCAGGGTGGGGTGAGGCAAGGCAATTTATACTCCAACGATGATTATATTTACAGCTGAAGATGATGGGGTATCCTGTCAAAGACCATCTCCCAATCCTCTCCTTCCTCCTCACACCCCATTCACTGGCCCCATCCTCTTTCCGGAGTCTCTGTTTCCCCTCACTCTTCTCCTACAGTGACATTTCAGCCCCCATTTCACTAATTTCTTTATTTGTTCTTTCTTCTATTATCTAGCCTGCAGTTTATATTCTGAACAATAAGCCCACTGAGGACACAGACTTCTCCCTCATCAGTGTACCCAGAAGACGGCGTCTTTTTACTCTAAAGGTAAAGACAAAAGCATTAGATTTAGAACCCGGGATTGCTGCATATAAAGGAAGCTTGCTGTTGCTATCCAAGAAATGTCCATTCTTCTGAGTAGTGAGAGGTGGACTTGAGTCAGGTCGTGCACAACAGGAAGCTGCTCTTTTCCAATTAAGAGAGAGTTATATACAAAAAAGAAGTCTGTTGATGGACACTTAGGTTGTTTCCATGTCTTGGCTATTGTGAATAGAGCTGCTATGAACGTTGGGGTCTAATTTTTTCTTGTCCATGGTCAATCTACTCCCATTCCCCTCAACATATTTTCAAACCTTCAACACCACTCTCAAACTCTCTTTTCAACTCCTGCCTCCTTCCAAGCTTCAAGGGATAACTATGCCTCCTATTTTATACATAAAATTAAGGCATTATCTCTCAACTGCTACTCCCTGTTTACTGGTTTCTTTCCACCCACGCTCATTCCTAACTTCCTCTCTTTCAGTTTTCGAGAAAAGATGATCTCCCCCTATTCAAACCCAATCTGTGCCCTTAATTCCTCCTTCTACCAACACCGTGATTTTTCTCTCTCAGTCACCTCCTCTCTTACTCTCTCTTGCATCTTCCTCTCCTCTTCCTCCCTCTCTTCTAGCTTATTGTCCTCAAGTTGTAAGCATAGTCAAGCTTCCCCCAGACAAAAAAGAAAGAACTGACCTTTACCTCAGAGCTCTCTATCTTCAGTCCAACCTTCCTTTCACATCAAAATTCCTCTCCAGTGTAGTTTTAATTTCACATTCTCAATGCATATCAACCAACTGCCTGTAAGACTTCCATCCCCAGGTTGCACTTGCTAAAATGCCAGTCACCTTCTTATTCTCAAAACCAAGTTGCCGTCTTATTATATTTCTCTACGGCGTTTGATACCTACTTCTATTTCCTCAGCATCCAAACTCTTCATTCTGTCGGCTGTCCTCCCATCTCTGGCCATTTCTTCCTCATACTCACCATCTCCTCTTCCTTCTCCTACCTTTAAATACTGGCGTTCCTACATGTACCCCAAGGCGTAACTGACTTGTTATATTTTATCCTGAGCAATCAGAATTACCCACTTGTCATGGTTTCAGTAACTATTTGTACTCAAATGACTAACAGATTCACACTTTTAGACGTGACTCTCTTTAGGGTCCAGATCATTTATTCAAGCCCCCTTTTGGATATTTCATCTAGCTACCACTCAAGCACCTAAAACTCATTATGTCCAATATGGGCCTAATCCTTCCCCAGAACTGCGCCTTCTCCTGTGTTCCCAATTTTCATGGTACCACCATCCAAAAGACACCAAAGTTAGAACTTTGCTTTCTCGCCAAAGAGTTGATTATAAAGGGCCAGTGATATACACTTCCTAAATATTTCTGGGCTCAAATTCTTATTTGTTCTTCCTACTAGTTCAGGCAATTATTGTGTCTGATGAGGATTACTACAACCTCCTGCTTTTAGTCTTTTTTTTTTTTTTAACATTTTTTTAAATATTTATTTATTTATTTAGGCTGCACAGGGTCTTAGTTGCAGCACACGGGATCTTCATTGCGGCATGTTTTAGTTTCTTTATGTAGGATCTTTAGTTGTGGCACTTGGGCTTAGTTGCTCCGCGGCATGTGGGATCTTCCCAGATCAGGGATTGAACCCGTGTCCCCTGCATTGGCAGGTGGATTCTTAACCACTGCGCCACCAGGGAAATCCCCTGCCTTTAGTCTTGATTTCTCAAATTCAACTTCCACACAGACATCAGAGTCCAATATTCATTAATTGGACTAGGTGAGAATGGCAGCAATATATAATTCCATACTATATGGCAGGGGTCAACCGCTTGTTTTTTTGTACAGTCCATGAGCTGGGAACGAATTTTATATTTTTACATGGTTAAAAAAGAAGAAAAGCCTTTCATGACACATGAATATTACATGAAATTCAAATTCAGTATGCCAAAATAAAGTTTTATTGGAACACAGCCATGCTCATTCATTTATGTATTTTCTGTGATTGCTTTCAAGCTAAAAAAGAAGAGTTGATTAGTTGTGATAGAGACTATCTGGCCAGATCATCTGAAAATTCAGATATCTGAAAATATGTACTATCTGGCCCTTTACAGAAAAAGCTTACTGACACCTGCAATATAGTATTTTTAAAAATTTTGTCATATAATGCCAAAAAAATTGGGTGGAAAATGGTTTAGAGGTGCTTATATTTTATAGACTCCAAAAAGCCTATTTAAATTTATGTATCTTCAAGTAATACTTTTGGTTTAATAGACATTATACATAAAAATAACTCCTCTGGTGAGTCCAATAAATATTTGTTGAGTACCTACGCATCAAGCATTTTTCTAGGCACTGGGCATACAAAGGTGATAAATATAGGCCAGTGGGTTAGAAAAATAGAAAATTTTCATAAAATTAATCAGAGCCTTGAAAAGGTTTACAAAGGGTAATAAGTTATAAAAGACAGAAGAGGGACCATCAGCCAAGCAGGGATGTTCAGGAAGGTGTTCCTGGTAGAAAGGACCATTCAGCTAGAACTGAAAACAGCATGTTCTTACCCTCTTCTGTTGATAAAAGTAATCCATCTGTTACATTCATTTTTATTATATTCTAAGTGATAAGAATTGTTCAAGTATTTTTTCAAGTGACAAATAGTTTAAATTGTCTATTAATACTATGTTGCAACCAGATGAATCTAAAAGCTTTCATTCCCACACAACTGCTTGCATACCAGTATCTTCACCAGGTTAATGACCACTGCCATTTGAGCCTACGATCATAATGAACATGGAAAATAACATAAATCTGATGGATGGCGCCTAGTGCAAATATTTTATACTTGTTAGCTGGGTATGTATGTCAGATAATTGTACATTTACTACTCTGGGATCTCAATTAATACATTCAAGATGATTGGATATTCGTGAAAATAAAAAAATGCAAACACCGTTAACATTACCTGAAAGTGTACTTCATTACCTGGAGAATGTAGGAGACATTTCTCTCATTAGTGTCTTCTACTAAATTAGGCTTTTATGTTGTTAGAGTATTTGTGGCTTAGTCAAAGCTCATAAAATAGACAATAGCCAAAAATGGAGAGGAATGATTTATTGGCAAAGAGCCAAGTCTCGAAGTCTTTTTTTTTTTTACAGTCAAGTAGACTGAAACTACTAAGACACATCTTTTCATATTTCTTTCAGGAAAAAAAGGAGAGAAGAGATTTTTTTTAAGTCAGGGACCTTTTAAAAAAGAATAGATGTAAATTTAAAGACCTTCAGCATTTTATACTGGCCACTAAAGTTTCATTTGTACTGACCCAAGTACCAGCTGGAGATACAGAAGTAACTTGATTTTTAAAAGTCATTTTTCAGGTGTTCCTCCTGTTATATTTGCCAGCTCTACCATCTAGATAAGGAAATAATTTAAGATGGGCTGAATTACTGACTTGAGGGCGTATTAGCAAACAAGATCAGAACTGGGAGTTAGTTTTCATAACTCATCCAAGATACTGTGCTATTATCGCCCTATATCCCTAGTGGACAACAGCTGCACGTGTATCTGAGCCTATGAGTATTTTTGTAGGTTTCGTTGACTTCCACCAGCCCTACCAGCCTCAAACACTGAAGTGCTGCCTTTGCAACATGGATGTGTTCTACAAATAGGCGGAGTAACTCCCCTCGAAATCAAAATAATTTGAGTTTGGAATAGATAAAAAGGTTGAGGAGGAGTGAGTGATCGAGAATGAGAGTGAATAATATAGGGAACAAACTAGTGGTTACCGGTGGGGAGAGGGAAGGGGGGAGGGGCAAGATAGGCGCGGGGCGAGGGGAGAAAAGAAAGGGTTATTATGGGATTATATGAAATCATGTGTGTGAAACTTTTGAAAAGTGTAAAGCACTATAGAATTTAAAGAACTTTTTATTCCATATAAAAAAGAATGACTGTGAAAGCCTGAGAGATCATTTACACTCGGTAAACATTTGTTTTATAACTTCTACTACAGTTTTGGAGGATTTGTCTAAAGCCAAAATATTTAATGGATCTTAGGATTGCAAAGCCCTTTTTCTTAGGGCTTTCTTTATTTTTACAGACCAGTTTATTTAAATTTTATTACAAAATTATACTCATTTTAAATATAATATAATTTAAATATAATGAGGTGCAAAAGTATATTGTCATTCAAAAACACATTTTTAAAACAACTTCATGTCTTAGAAATAATATTAAGTAGCATATGCCTTTGGAATAATAGTAGCTAGCATATGTATCATTTAGCAAAGAATTTCATAGAATGAGATAACATTTGTAACAAAATATTTTTAATTAAAGAATTTAGACAATATTGGCCTCAACTCATGTGATTTAAGTTGCAAACTAGATTTTTAATTTTAAAATGTCTAAGATCTTGGAAGTATCCAGTGGAAGTATCATTCTTTGAATCAAAAATGTTTATTCAGTGCCTATTATATATAAAATACTATGCTAGGTAACTGAATATATAGAAGTGTCCTCAAACTACTTATTATCCAGTGTTGGAGACCACAATTCAAATAAGATATATCAGGCCAAATATAACAATAAACTAGGCTTTTCTCTGGTGGAATAACAGAGCTTATTGCATGAGATTTGTTTAATTTTATGTTGTCTTACAATTAATTTCTTATGCAGTCCATTATCAAATATATTTACAATCTAAAAAATACCTGTTCGCTTCATATAAGAATTTGCTAAGTTGATATTTTATGATACTATGATTTTGAAGGTTTAACAAAATATAAAAGCCAAGAAAGTACCTTTGTAAATAAAATTCTGTTACTTCAGCTGATGTAACTCCTATGTGTTTTTTTGTGCTTTAGTGACGAAATGACTTTCTGATGACATCAATAGCAGAAGTCTTCACAACATATAAATCAACTATATTTCAATAAAAATTTAAAAAAATCAGAAGTCTTTTCCAATACCTCCTATGACTTTTTCTATCTATTCCTTTAGCCTGCCTTTCCTTTCTTCATAGCAGCTTTGGCATTCAAAATCTTTCCTGCCTTCTCCTTTTTTCACATAATGAAAGTTTACTCAGTTCTTTGGAACCTACCGGCAGAAATACTATAGCCCTTCTCCTTCTACGTATGTAAATAAAAGATTGCCTGAGTCAACCACCTGCGTACACAATCCAAAATCTTAAAATTTTAGGACTTAGATACTCAGTGGATGCTTCACTGATACCTTATAGTCAAAGTCTACAAGAATAAACATTATTTGTAATTTTTGTTAATGTTCAGTCATAATTTGGCTTAATAAAATCCCCAAGTAAGAAAGTTTTCCAAAGAGAACTCTGTCAGAAATTCCAATTTAGTTTGCTGGCAAAGTAATGTTTAGAATGTCTGTATCAATAATATAGGAAAATGATGTTCGCTTTTTTCTCTTAGCTAATAAAAATGTTATATTTTCAGTTTAAATGAATTTTCCTTTCTACTTATGGATTTTTTTTCAGACTTTTAGGGACCAAATTTAACGTTCCTGCCATTAACCTGTTTCATAACAAATTGTTTCCTAGGTCAGCATTATTTCTTGGTACAAATAAGAGAGTGCCATTAAATGAATCCTGTGTTCAGACTTCAAAGCGATCAAACTTGTCCATAGCTGATCTTACAGTAGTAGGTGATAATGGACACCATTCAATGGACTTTTAATTTCCCTATATTTTAAGAAGTTATAAGGAATAAAACATGGAAGGTAAAGAAGTATAATATTCCAGAATTTAGAAAAACATGTATTATTAAGTGTGAAATATTCAATTATAAGAAAGAGTAGAATTAAATTTTCTACTGAATTTGCTAACTATAAATTGTTTCGTTCAACACTTTAATATAAATTTCTGAAGCTTTTTAGAGTAAGATATTTCTTTGCCTTTATTTTTTAAACCTATATATATCAGAGGAATTTAGCAACATTTAAGGCAACAATTCTATGATAAAACATAATTTCAGATCTTTTTTGAAGAAGTTGTAATGAAAAATCCAGTTGATCATCAGATAAGCTCCACTAAAAGACTATTAGATATAACAAGATAATTCAGAAAGTTGACTAGTTGCAAAATAAATATCAAAATCAGTAACATTTCCAGAGAAGAGCACTAATCAGAAAAACAATGGAAAAATTATTCTTCCATTCACGTTAACAACAAATATATATAAAAGAGTCAGAAATGAATCCAACAAGCAAGATACAAGCTTTTGTGAAGAAAAGCACAAAAATTTCCTATGGGATATGAAAGAAGATTAGAAAATAATTGACTTATTTCTAGCTAGTGAGATCTAATAGTATTTCTTGAATTAATTTGTGGGTTGATACAATTTCTATAAACTTCAACAGGATTTTATTTTGCGTCTTTACAAAATGATTTTACGTTTACCACGAGGAAGAATGAGCTAGCAAAACCTCTGTGTGTGCATGCTCGTGTGTGCACGTGTGTGTGTGTGTGTGTGTGTGTGTATAGAGATAGAGAATGATGGGGGGAGAATTGATCTTTATGTATACAAGATTATGTCTTATAAAGCTAAAGCAATTAACAAAATATACTACTTGGATGTTATAGAGGCTGAACAATGAATGCATTAGAAAACCCCCTATCTATCTACCTTATGTAAGAATTTAATATATAATAAAGATGGTATTTCAAATTAGGAAATGGCAAACTACTCAGTAAATTGTACTAGCACAATTGAAGGAGGTTATCATTACCCTCATTTTACAAATGAGGAAACTGAAGCACAGAGAAGTTAGGTAAGTTGCTTAAAGTCACACAGCTAGCATACAATAGGTTTAGGACTCAAACTCAGGCAAATTTACTCGGGAGCCCAAGCTTTTACTATTACACCATCTCTTCCTAATACTTGATTTTTCCAACAACCTTATTTTACGAATAAGAAAACTGAACAACAGAGAAGTAAAGTAACCTCCTAAGATGACGTATCTGAAGTATTCCAGAAACAGTTCTGGAATTTGAATTCAGGCCATCAGGGTAGTTATTTAATTTTTCAAAATATCTTGTACTTATTAGGACTTCCCTGGCGGTCCAGTGGTTAAGACTCCACGCTTCCACTGCAGGGGGTGCGGGATCTATCCCCGGTAAGGAGCTAAGATCCCACATGCTGCGCAACACGGCCAAAATAAATAAACAAATAAAATATTAAAAAACATGTATATATTTTGTACTTACTAAATCGGAATTTATAAAAATCTAGGTCTTCTAAAGTGGTCAGATCATTTTTCTAAAATACAATTACTGACATACAATTTTAGTAATACCACTAAAATACAATTCACCAATTACTATAAGCTCTCAGATATAGTGTTATTTCTAGTGTCGGTTAAGAAACTGTGAGAAAGAGGAGATGTCTCACATCAACTATGGCCTTCCAAATTTAATAGAGACACAGATCAAGAATTATTTTTATATTGCATAAACTTCTCCAAAATAGGCCCAGTTCAGATTTCACCTTCTCTGAGGATTCTGGGGGGACTTCATCTCACTCTCATCCCAAACTTACGACAAAACTAAATTGTTCCCTCCTCGTTGTGCTGTTTCCCTTCCCCTCCCACCTCTAGTTGAGCACAGACCACACACTGCATTATAGTTATCTGTAAAAATGCTTGTTGTGCCAAGATGTCAATAGGAAAGCAAGAACTATTTGTATTCTCACTGCATGCTACGGTGTCTGGCACATAATAGAAGCTCAGTAAATATTCTGCCTTGTCCTGAATCTGCTCATCTGTACTTACAGAGCATCCTTCTATATGGTACAAAACTGAAGGCTCTTGGGAAACAGACAAGAACTTTTAATCCATGATCTCTGAAGCACTAAGGGAGCAAGTAAAATGCCAGAAATAAGATTTTTAAAATCTGGCTTCAAATCTTGACTCTGCAGCTTTTTGACTATTGACCTGTGAGTTTTTATCTTTCTATAAAATGGGAATTATAATATTTACCTCCCAGGGTTTTTGTGAGCAATAAACGAGAGAAATTTAGTAGAAGGGCCAATTATACCGTCTACTATGTACTACCAGTCAACAATATTTATCCCATTAACATTAATATAGCCATTTTTAAGTTATTGCAACGTCACCTCTTCTGCCAGCCATTTTATATATCATCTAATCCTCATGACAGTGCTTTCATTCAGCAATGATATCTTCACTTTACAGGTAAGGAAAGATTCAGAGAGGTTAAATGGGTTGCCCGTGATCACACAGCTAGGAAGTAGGAAAGCTAGAATACCAACTCAGAAGTTGCTGATTACATTTCCTGCTCTGAGCCACTATAATTTTTTTTTTTTTAATAAAGCAATATCTTAAAGAATTGCAGATCACTCTACACTAAGAAAGCTGTTTTCTAAAACATAGACACTAAATAGATAAAGATTTGGGGGAAAACAATTTAAAAAAATACAGACTTCCTAGATGACTTAAGTTTCACAAAACATTCTGGAGCTGAAGTAGTAGAGTCAGGATTTAGAGAATGCTAGGTGACTTCCAATCTCCCTCTCTATTCCAAATTTTGATTTTAATCTACAAACTACCGAATATTTTTACTTGAATGTCTCAGAGACTTTTTAAAGTCAAAGATCCAAAATTAAATTAATCCATTCTTTTCTTTCTACCACGACTTTTGTACTATTTTCCTCCTTACTAAAAAATTTCTTTCTCTGTGTTACTATATCTGTTGACTACAACTCCATCCCCCTTTTTTTTTTTTTTTAATTTTATTTATTTATTTTTGGCTGTGTTGGGTCTTCGTTTCTGCGCGAGGGCCCTTCCTAGTTGCAGCAAGCGGGGGCCGCTCTTCATCGCGGTGCGCGGCCCTCTCACCGTTGCGGCCTCTCTTGTTGCGGCGCACAGGCTCCAGACGCGCAGGCTCAGTAGTTGTGGCTCACGGGCCTAGTTGCTCCGCGGCATGTGGGATCTTCCCAGACCAGGGCTCGAACCCGTGTCCCCTGCACTGGCAGGCAGACTCTCAACCACTGCGCCACCAGGGAAGCCCCCCATCCCCTCTTAATTGCCCATCTCAGAAATCTGGAAATCCTTCTTGAACCTCTTTCTTTCATAACTACCTTCTCAAATCCCTCCATTTCTTCTGCTTCCCATCTTTACCACCATTTCACCATGAACATACCTGGCAAAATTCTTGCCAAGACTAATGCGCGTATTGAGCATGTTAAGCACGCTAAGAGCTGAGACAGCTTCCCGAAACGTGTGAAGGAAAATGATCAGAAAAAGAAGGAGGCCAAAGAGAAAGGTACTTGGGTTCAGCTGAAGCTCCAGCCTGCTGCACCCAGAGAAGCACACTTCGTGAGAACCAATGCAAAGGAGCCTGAACTGTTGGATGGAGCCCATTCCCTATGAATTCGTAGCATGATGGGTGTAAAGAAAATAAAAGACCGGGACTGTTAAAAAAAAAAAAAAAAAAAAAAAAGGAAAGAAAAAAAAAGCGCAAGTCATCTACTTGACTTGTATTAAAATTATGTTTACAGGGACTTCCCTAGTGGTCTAGTGGTTAAGACTCTGCACTTCCAATGCAGGGGGTGCAGGTTCCATCCCTGGTCAGGGAACTAAAATCCCACATCCCACATGCCACGTGGTGCGGCCGATAAATTAAAAAAAATTATGTTTACTGTCCATTTCCAAATAAAGAAGATTGTGAATGCACTGATGGCAGAAAGTTTGTCTTCCTCAAATTCTACCCTATGCTTTGCAGTAGCTAGCCTAGTGCTTGGCTCCTAATGAAAAAAAAAAAATTCTATTTGTCTGTGTATGTACGTATGCATCTATCTGTCTATACATCTATCTACCTACTTAACTACATACCTATCTTTATCGGTAGATTGTACACAAAACGAATATCTAACCAATTTAAAGAGAATGAATCCTTCAACTATGGGTAAAGTGTTCTGTTTCTCATGATCTAGTTTTAGTTAATATATAGCTCACATCAAATAAATATCCCAACCTTCTACCTAAATGCTGGTTAATTTTTAATACTGAATAACTTTTTAAGTTCAAATAGAATGTTCTGGAAAAACACGCTCCTTTCATTTCAGTCCATTCTCTATTTAAACATAGCATTTACTTCTAAAACACTACAGAATTTTGGTAGGACCACATGGGAAAAAAATTCCATAATGTAACTGTTTTTGCTTTCTCCAAAGGGTTAAATATCTTGAATTCAAATTCTCAGCCGGAAGTTAATTGTGTTTAAAGCTAAGTACATATGTTTATGTCTATCTAACAGAAAGATTTTGAGGACCATATCCCAGGCACGTTGCTAGGTCCTAAGGATAAGCAAAGATTTATGAAGCAAGATCCCTGATCATGAGAAGCCCACAGTGTACAAAGGCTGATGATATTCACAGTCAATGAGAGAGCATGTGAGAATATCTAGTTCAGTGTTTGCTGCATACAAGGTGCTCAATTAATGTGTTAAAAGAAATAATCAGACTATGATACAGTAATGACTATCTTACTGGTTTATACAAAAATTACATTCAGCATCCTCCTTGTAGCTGAAATTATTTTCCAGAACATAGAATTCCAAGAGATTAACCAAAGATGTTTTGATTTCAAAAAATAATATCTCTTTGTCTACATGCATCTGATACGTATATCAATTTTAATAAACCGTAACACATTTAGGGGAAAAAAAAACTATTAATGCCATATTAAATAAAAGGCAGCTGATTGATAGAAGCAAATTCACAACCCAAGTAACTGCAATTATTTTAGCTATTTCATTTTTGTCCTAATGCTAACATGTCCCTGAATTGTTTTCAATGGTTTTAAAGCAGCGAGGTGATTGTTTTGCCACAGATTCAGGAAATCATGGTTTATCGGCCAAGCCACTGACCTTCCAAGATCCTGAGCTCAAATCCCATTAGCACAAGTTGTTTTAATGTGAACTTGATGCAGCAACTCAGAACCTGAGAGAGGGGATCTGAAAGGCACCTCTCTAAAAAACAATTGATTTGCTTCATTTCATTGAAATGGCTAATGCTTTGATGGTTCATATTTACAATGGCTTGTCCTGCTCTTCAATAGAGTTGATATGTTGGAGTCTTTAACACCATAAACTTGATCAGAACTTCCTCAGTAATAAACAGACTGGATGGAAGGGAAGTGCCCCTCCTCACCGGGCGTCTGGAACCTATTTGCTTACCAATTTGTAGCTAAAGACATTGAGAATGGTGTTCTTCATGCTCAACTACTCCAGGTAGTTGAAAAGAGTTCTGGGAAACTCAATATGCAAACTGGTTTGGGAGCCTGAAAGATTTCAAAGGGAAGAACATTTGACCTTCCTTAGGAAGAGCATGTTGCTCAGTTACATTCACTTTTTTAAAATAATTAATTAATTAATTAATTTGTTTTTGGCTCTGTTGGGTCTTCGTTGCGGTGCGCGGCCTTCTCACTGCAGTGGCTTCTTTTGTTGTGGAGCACGGGCTCTAGGAGGGTGGGCTTCAGTAGTTGCGGCAGGCAGGCTCAGTAGTTGTGGCACACGGGCTTAGTTGCTCCGCGGCATGTGGGATCTTCCCGGACCAGGGCTCGAACCCGTGTCCCCTGCATTGGCAGGCGGACTCCCAACCACTGTGCCACCAGGGAAGCCCACATTCACTTTTAAGTATGGAATTTTGGTAGCATTCATAAAACCCACGAAGAAAATCTATTTCCCTTGTAAGTCGCTTCCTAAACAACTCAGAAAACTAACAAGCTGGGATTCTAGTTTGTACATTTTTTTCTAAATGCCAAAGATGTGTCAAACTTCACAGCGACTTACGTTGAATCCCATGATTGTTAAAGACAAGAGACACACACCTCTTCTCCACATTAGGGCACAGAGAAAGCTGAGACTGAAACTTAGCAGCCACTAAAGGGCCTGAGTGTGTTGCTTTGTTTTTTCTTTTCAATTCCACTCTTTTGGAGGTGTCAGGGTCAGTGGAATTTCTTTTCTTTACTTTCGAACAGCAAGTCCAATTTAATTGTGATTGCGTTAAAATCAAGCCATTCAATCAGCACAAAATGCAGGTTTAACCTGCCCTCCCACCTTTTTCTTTTTTTAATATCAGAAGGTTTTCTTTGAATCTCTCCCAGGTTACTTGCTTATCAGTTTGCGAAGTGATTTTGCCATAGCAATACTTGGGTAGGTGTGATGAGGTCAGGGTTAACTTAACAGTCACCAACAAAAATTCCTACCCAAACCCTAAAAGATAAAAGAATTCTGTTGGGGTCATACCTCAGTACCCAGAGATAGGAAATTTACCCTCTGCAGGTCTGTAGAAAATCCTTGACAACTAATCCTATCCCAACCTCTCCACACTCCTGCCAACAAGAAGAATTATATGAATTCCTTATGGAAAATCTCAGGCCAAAAATTAAAACATCTTTTTATGCCTCATAGTTGATTCCTACTCAACTTCTCACCTGCATTTCAACAAAATCCCTCCATGACTCTCAGCACCACTTTTAGTGTATTTCTCTGGCATTTAACCTACTTCTTTTCATGTTGAAGAATAACTGACTCATAAGTTCTTCATAAAAATGATGGTGAGGGACCTCCCTGGCGGTCCAGTGGTTAAGACTGCACGCTTCCACTACAGGGCGCACGGGTTTGATCTCTGGTCAGGGATCCAACTAAGATCCTGCATGCCCCGTGGCCAAGAAAGAAAAAAAAAATGATGGCGATCATAGAAATACCATGATTAATGGTAAAAGTCATTTGTGCAGGAGACAAAAGACAAGATAAAATAATTTTATGTCAGGATTTCTTTACTTTTAATTTAAATAAAAATAAGCAGCTAGAGATTGTTTAAATCATTTGGAAAACAAATTCAAACTTGTAAGATGGATCAGAAAGCTATTGTATGAAGCTGTTCATTACCGAGGGAAATGAAGAGTTACCAAAGAAGAGCTGGATCTATTAAAAAGCAAGATCACAGTTTCAATAAAATTAAACCATGAAATTAGAAATTCATTTTATTATTTCAATGTATATTATGTATGCATACATGCGTGTATGTATATATTTGAGAATAGCATGTGCTGCTTTCCTATGTATCTGATATCTAAACGGTCCAGCAATTTATAGAAGCAAAAAATTAAAAATCTCCTTATTTTTAAATATTTTAATATGTATTGTTATATGTATTGAAGAAAATGTGAAAATAATTTTCCCCTCAGTTTTCTTCTTTGGGAGCTTAGTTGCCAATTAAATGAGAGAATATATAAATAAACAAAAAATTAAAAGTATAATTAATTAAAGCTAAAGTATCTATAGTGATTAAGTAATCCAAGTATTTCAGATTATGTAGTTAAGATAAATAATATCAATAAGGATGAAAAATTAATCTGAGGTCTCCAACTATTTACATATTTGTATGTATATGTGTATTTATCTACTTTGTCTCTCTCAACTTGATAAGTAATAGCCTGGCAGAAAAAATCATGGAAATTCTTTTTCATTTCAACAATGATTCCTCATCTCAGCAAAAATACTCAAGAAAATTCTAAATCCATTCCTATTTCGCTGGCTTGCTAGCTCACACTTCAGAAGTTACTTATTTCTCTTGAGTCTGTCTCAACTAAAAAATTAGGCTAAAATCCGTCCTTCTCCAGAGATAACTTGTATAAAATGCTCAAATTAAAAGTTACCTATCAAGTACAAAAGAATGCCAGTTCTCTTATTTCTTTGAAGAAGAGTCCATATGAAACACAATCTGCAGAGTTGTGAATGAAAGGTGGAAATTAAAAGGGAGTAGTAATAGATAGCTGTGACATCCCAAAGCCTATGAAATCCAATCAGAAAAGGGAAGGGTTAAAATAGGAGAACTCCCCAAAGCTTAGATGACTTTGGAAACACAGATCAAAAACAAAGACAGATAGCATAATTAACTCCATTACTGCTCAGTCAAATGAAAACAGTCATGACATCCTTACTTATTTATGACACCAGCAAATAGCTCAATTCCACCCCTGGATATTGCTGTAAGACAGCACTGGTTCCACAGCAGGTGAAACAGAAACAAGCTGCTAAAATTTATGTCACTAGGTCATGTTATAGATATAAGATTTATGCAGAAGTCCCATAAAAAATAAGTAGCTTTTATACCTTCTTATAACAATTCTTGTTCTCGAGCAAACCAAAGTCTATACACAGAAAGCTGTAATTTTCTCAAGTGTGTTTAGAATTGTGAAAAGCCTATTTACTTAAGTATATATTTTGCCTCAGGTATTGGAATTTACCAACAACAATAATAAAATCTTTGCATGATCAAGCCATCTATTAACATTTATGAAATGTTTTCATTTCTGAGTTGTCTTCCTTAGCAAATTGGAAAATTAAGCAATGTGGTACATAATCTCCACTGTACAGAAGGTTCAGAAGGAGGAAGAATAAAGGGAATATTCAGGTCACTCACAACATTTCTTCCTGAGATGTTGTCTGATTCCTCTCCACCTCTGTTCTTACCTTTCTGACCAAATCTTACTTTCCTGATCCCTTTGGTATTCCTACTGCCTAGGGCAGTACATGGCATGTAGTAGGTATTTGTCTGCAAAGAATTTCACTGTGCATATATATTCTACTCAGACTCTCTTGTATATCTTTGTATCTATCTTCAACGTCTAGGACAAGTACCTTATTTACAATTGATGTATAATATTTAGTTGGTTGACCCATTTCCTGAGTTAGATAAATAGTTTTACAATGGTCTTAAATCTTTTCTTCACTGCTGGTGGGAATATGAATGGTTACAACCATTTGGATGGCAATCTGTTTTTTACACTTTTGGTCAAGAATATTCAATGACAAGCTGCAGAACACAGTTTGTAAGAACAAAGAAAAGTAGAATGGGTAAATAGTGGTATATTCATAGGAGGCAGTATTGTAGACTAGTGAAAAAGTATCAACTATCCCTATACAGGTTACCAAGGAGACTCTCCCAAATAGGATGTAGAGGGGGAAAAAAAAAAAAAAACAAAACTAAATTGTACATCATTTATATAAAGTTTTAAAGCATGAAAGCAATACTGTCTATTTTATTATACACTACACATTGAAATTATGTTTTTAAATGCATGGAAATGAGAAACATTACATTCAGTGGAGTGGTTGCCTTGGGGTAAGAAAAGGATATTGCAGTCAAGAAGAGTACACAGGAACACGGAACACTGGGGAAGCCAAATGTATTGGTAATGTTTTACTTTTTAAGCTGGATGTTGAGAACGTGAGATTTTTTAATTGTTATCATTCTCTTCACCTTTCTGTAAATCTGAAATAGTTTTTAAAGGAATAAGAAAATAACATTAACAAGGTAGTAGTTAATCTACCGTGGGATAAATATCCTAATTAGATTCTTTTTCTCTTTTCCATCTCAAAATTGTTAAGGAAAACAGTGCCCTGAATAGAAATGATACGTTGACATGAGGGGCACCATCTAAATCAAGCATGGCAAAGGGACACGAACCCCAGAGCCCACAAGAATAGATATGCAACTTTAAAAAGCAAAGGAAACATACTCTCTTTAGCCACTCAGTAAAATATGATGACACAGTGGCCAGGAAGCCATCAAACACCTCCTTCTGCCAGCAATCTCAAAAGGCTGCTCAAATTCTTTCTATAAATTGGGCGAACACCTAAGTTATCTTCCAAGTAACATAGTTTTAAAAGCAAACACGGGCACTATTAAAAACTATACTGGAACAAAAAATGTAAACCAGGACTGTCCCACCGAACCAGACTGACTATAGACTACAATTGCTGGATGCGCCACTGCAGTAACAGGTTTATCGAATTTAGTGGATTTTATGGAGGCAAATATGAATACAGAAGTGTACATGTTGCGCTCCATTTGAAATACTATTTTTAGATGAACTGGGAAATCAAAGAACTGGAAAATAAACTGACAAAACTCAGGTAGACATAGGAGAGGAGTGAAATCCTCTTCTTTTATAGTGGTCTATCTGGAGATTTTGTCTAAAATCGACATTTGTGACTGTCAGATGTAGGCATTTAACTCAGTCATAGTGGCAATTTAAAAAGTCTTAAGTGGTTCTCTCTGGGAAGTGGAATAGCAGTTGGAGGAGGAGTGATTATGTCAATATCCTTCCATGTGGTTGGAGACATTCTTTACCATAAGCATGGATTCTTTTTATAATTAAAATATGTTAAAAATTTATCAAAATGATAATAGACAGTACTCACAAGTGCACAGGGTAAATAATGGTAATACCTCATATTTTTATTGAGCGTTTATTATGTGCCATGTACTTTGTTAAATGATGAACATGAGTTATCTCATTTAATCTCTTCACAACAATCCCATAAGTTATTATGCCCACACTCTAGATAAGAAAACTGAGATATTGGGTGGGTGTCACAACTTGTCGAAAGTCAGACACAGTTCACATGTGCGGGACCTGAAACTTGTACCCAGGCAATCTAACTCCAAAGCTGCCCCCTCAAGTCATTCTTCTCTTCTGTCTCCTATTTGAACATGATGCTCCAGGGAGTATACATTGGTACAAGTTTTCATATAGTATTTTGACAACATGTATCAAAACTTTTAGTGTGCATACTCTTTGACTCAGAAATTCTGTTCCTATATATTTATGCTAAGAAATAATGGTAAATACGCCCCAAGGGATATTTTAAAGGAAGTCCATCCTTGCAATGCATATGAAAGCAAAAAAAAAAAAAATCAATATTCATCAATAGAGGATTGATTTTCTTAAATTATGATATATTCATACAATATAATACATTCAGTCTATACTTATTTACATGGAAGATTAACACTGTTATATTGAAAAGGCAAGTTGCAAAACAATATGCATATATGATCTTGTTTTTGTCAAAAATAAAAATGCATAAGCAGAGCCATAGGATACAGTTTGGAAGGCCATACTCTACAATACCGCTTCCCAGGAGAGGTCATTTCTAATAGCTTGACGTAAGTAGTACCCTCCCTGTTGATTTGCCATCATGATTCTCTGCTCTCAGCCGTCATAAAAATAATATACATTCATTTACTTTCTTGCCTATTTTTTGTATCTTTCACCAATTTTATGCTAACTAAGGGCAGGAACCACATCTGTAATAGTTATCCTTATTTACCAAGGCCCAAGTGGTACCGAATATGTGCTTCAGAAATACTTGTTGAACTAATGCCAATCAAATTTGTTTCCAGGTGATTTTACTTTCAACTTTCTACCTTAATCCATTGTTTCAGCTTTTACAAAGAGAAGGGTGGGTATTGCTGGTATAATTATGGAGGAAAAAAAACCCAGTAAAGCTATTTTTATTATGGTAAAGCCAATCAATCAATCAATCTAGCAATGCAGAGGCAGTGCTGATGAAATTAAAAACCACACTAGATTTGCATCCACAAGACTTGAGTCTGCAGCCTGCCTTCCAGCTCAGGCACTTACTAGCTGGGTCATCAGTCTCTTAAACTTCACCCATCTTCTCTTCTTTCCTTCTTACTCTCATTGAAAAAATTTATTCCCATATTTATTTGCAGAGCAAAGAACTGGGCTACCTGCCTCAAGGAGGCTACAGAATCTTCCAGCCCTCAGGGCCGCATGTGGACCAGGAAGAACCCAGGAGCAGAGACTACAGAGGAAGGGCGGCTGAGGATTTGGTTTGGGGGTTTTTTGGTTTGTTTTGATTTTGGAGTGCCATCAGGAGGTGGAGGCCATAACTTAAAGGGCTGCAAAGCCTGCTTTCTCTCTCATTCTTCTCAAAGAGAATAGGCTGACCTAGCCCCAGCCTCACACTGTCAAAGGTATAGTCACTCCATAAATATTTGTTACAAAAAAGAATGAATGAACATGTAGAACATTCTTTTTCATTGGTCTTGCTGTGGCAGTAAAAGCCCTAAAAATCGTAACTGGAAAAATGTAAGATTTGATAAATATTGAGTTTAGGGAAGAAAAAAATGTATGTATAAATTAACTTGTTTTCAGTGTAAGACCTTGTATGTAAGGTTCCAACACAATGAATTTTTACAGTGAAGCTATAAACTCTAAAATGGGGGTTATGAATGTGGACACTATAATTTATAATACTTGCATAGCTTTCAATTATTCAGGTGCTCAAAGCCCAACAAATTGAATAATGAACAGGGGTAATGAATTGAACGCTGAGAAGATGGTAACAGAAAACACTGGGTAGTCACCACGGAGAAATTCACATACAGAAGTAGCCCTGAAAGAAACACACTTGTTTTGAAGGACACATTTTCTTTTCTTTCAAGCCAAACATTTACGGAACAGTAATGCAAGTAGGAATTGCTTTCAAGAAATACCTGTTAAAGGCAGAAAGCTGCTACAATAGTATATTTTAGATGACCAAACAGAGAATTAGAATCGTAAATTGGCCTGTAACATTCTCGGAGAGCGCAGTTCTCTATTCCATTATCTTTAACCACATGGAGAAGGGGGAGATGGGTTCATATAAATTATTAAGCACCATTGCTTTAGATTTAGGCTGGGAAATGTGTTGATATTCCACCGATCCTAAAGCACGGGGTTCTTCACAGTATTTCATACAACACTGCAGATCAGAAATTTAAATAATGAGATGGCTTCTGAACTCGCTGTTCAGACCCGGGTTGGATGATGCACGCTCGTGTCTGCCAGTGAAGGTTCTGGAGGAAGGATGCCTACTTAGCCTGGTACCCACATCTCTGCTGTCAGTGATACTGCAGACCCAGACAGG